>NW_025533206.1:0-95688 GCF_020631705.1 Daphnia magna | reverse complement strand
TGATAATGGAATTGAATTATCGCCTGTCATTTGCATGATTTAGAGCAAGTTGAATGACGTTTGCATACATACTAAGCGGGCATTGTTGCTAATAACGCCATTTCGTAAATAATTTTCAAATTTACTTTCCGTGTAAGTTGAAATATTTCCCCCGCGTTTCTTTGGCTGTTGGCTGAATGATAACAACCCAACAACGTAGCCTGACATGATTGAGTATAGCGTATGAAGCAGTGAAAGGAAATTGATCGATGGCTGCAATAGGAGCGTCTTTTTTCTTTCTTGTCTCTTCCGTTTTCTTCTTCTTTTATTCCGTGCTGCCGGTTTTTTCTTTCATCGGGTACGTCCCTTTTCGCCATATTACTTATTCACGGTGCATTACGCTGCATCTTTGAAAGGGTGTCATCAATATTTTATTCTCCTTCCTATTTTTAATGATTCGTGCGCTTGGGCAAAAATGGCATTCACAAATTGACCTGAAGAATTCGATCGTAGTTTCGAATCGAGGCACATTTGTATTGTGGTCGAGACAGTGCCAGAGACGGACCTCGCTCCTCTACGTGACTTTTCCGGCTACGTTATCGAACAACCATCAGCAGGTGCGTCGGGAGAGAAACGATGCGACAGAAACTGTCGCTTTTCATTTTGCCGTTGTGTTCAGCCCACACGTCTTGTGTGACTACACTCACCGATGTCTTCAATCGATGGTAAACAGGCGGCTTAGCATTTTTTTTTTTTTTTTGCTATCAAAGGCGAGGAATATAATAAAAAAAAAAAAAGGAAAAAAGAAAAACTTTACCTCCAATTCCACCCTTGGCCATCTGAATCGGGAGTGCGAGGGTGGGGGAGGGTTGGAGTAAGACATTTGCTAGTTCCACATCCATCGCAGAGTGCCGTGGTTAGACCTCAAAATGTACGTGAAAAGAGAATATAACAGTCTCTGGGGTTGGCCAGCAAGGCGCGGCGTGTTTTATCAGTCTGTCGGCTTTTTTTGTCTCTATTTTTTTGTACCTAAAGTTTCTTTTATGATTAATCCCAACGAAAGAGCTCCGCCAACTACTCGACATCACGTAATGATGACGTCAAAAAAGGAAAACAATAACAAAAGTGTGGTGGGTAGGACCATTCGAAATGAGAGAAGAAAGTCTTTTAAGAGTTTGGAGTTTTAAGACTTTGTCCCATTTTGAAAAAGAAAAAAACAACTTTTCGATTGATGCGCCCTCGTTGACGATTTGCCGAAATTATTGGAACTGAACAATACGTCGCAAATGTTTATACCTTACAGCAGATTTTTCCTATTCTTCCCTATCTTTTTCCAACTAAAAAAAAAAATTTTTTGGTGAATGGATCGAACGCGCGTAGATAAATTTCTCCATCATCGTCGATTTCGTGAGTGTCGACATAACATTTCGTGTAAGAGTCACGTTGTAAAAATCACCTGGATGACATGACGCGATGATGTCGTCGGCCGCTAGAAAAATGCCGTTCGCGGTGTCTGGCCAAGAAGAATAACAGTTTGGAAACGTTCCACAAGTTAAGTCAATGCCGTGTAGTGGAGCCTTTGTGTTTTATTGTCTTTATATTTTGTATCAACAAAAAAAAAAAAGGCCAGTGAGAGAGAAAGAGGATAATAAAGTAAGGAGCCAAACATTTGAAATGTTAGCCCGATACAACAGTTGACTCATTAACTAATCGATGAAAACTCTTTTGGATGGCGTCCAAGAATTACAGCGCCAGTGTCCCGCGTGACAGTTGGCATCGGTGTTTCTCATCCTCGTGCAGGAGGAGCGGGGAGGATTATTATAAGCCAAAGATAAACTGTCATTAATAAGTTGGATAATAAATCTAAAAGAAAACGTATACCATTCGGAGTTTTACAAGTGTCAAATGGTGTTATTGAAACCGATTGAAATGACTGCGATGATGACAAAGTGCTCGAATAAATCTTCAACAGTTGAAAACTACCATTTTTATTGCTGTTTGCCATCTATTCTCTTTTTAAGGCCCACAAAACATCATATGCTGACCGTAACGATTCACGCCTTTTGCCCCCGCATTTTGACAACCGTTTCTTTTTTTCCCCTTTTTTGAAATCCAAAAAGGTTTCTACGTACGCGTCGAACAGCTGGGCCGTAGAGCCAAGGAATGTCGGCAAATATTTTGGCTATGTCGTAAAGCTTAACACACGCCCCCACTTCGTTTTTCTCCTCAATGGATTTGTCAATGGGTTTCACTGGCCGTGTGACTCGTCCGGAATGTCTTTACCACCTTCTTTTCCCGTTTTTTGAATTTCCCCACTTTTTTGTTTTTTGTTTTTTGTTTTTTGTTTTTTGTTTTTTGAGGGTGATTTTGGGAACGGCATCCCTATATTGGCCACGGTAGTCGAAGGTTACCGATGTCAAGTTCCCAATAAGTCGCTGAGAGAGGAAGTAAAAAAATAAAAATATTAAATAATGTTTGGACCGGCTGTTGCTGCTCCTGTTTCTCTTTGTCTCTCCCTCACGAAATTGCTCCATGTTTTAAATATAGACAAGCTGTCGACCCATAAACTCACGTACTATACCGTCACTTTTTACTCTTCGTGCGCTTGTCTCCCCCTTTCTTTCCTTCCTCTTTACCATTTTATTTTCTCGTCTCTACCCCCCCAACGACGTCTCTGCTAACCCCCTGCCGTTGTTTTGTCTCGAAGAAAAAAAAAATAATAATAATAGAAAACACGTCGACTTTTGACGGAGACTTGACCTAGAAAATTGTCCAGGAGCGTCAATAAAAAAATTGCGGGTATTTGGTTGCTTTTGTGTCTGGAAAACACGAGCGCCAATAAGACTGGAACAGAATTGCACACTTGAAAATGATTGAATCCAGAAGACAGGCAAATGGAAATGACGTACAATAGTTTTTGTTTCGCTCGTTTTGCGCTGGACGAGCATAAAAACAAAAAAAAAAGCAAAGAATGAAAATGGGTTGTACTGATGGGGTCATACAACGGCAGACAGATTGGGTATACGCGGACACGAGTACTATATACCACGACGACCACCACCAACGGGAATGCGGCCATGTTGATGCCTAAAATTAGCCGGACGACGGCTGATTGGCACGGACCAGAAGAACCGACGGAATAGAACAAAAACATACACTGTACACTGCGCTATACTCCCCGCGCCCGTGTGTGTGTGTGTGTGTGTACGTACTATACAGTCGTGGCCCTATCGAAAATTCAAGCACATCAAAATGTCAAGTGCTTTCCTTTTTTTCTGTTGTTGACCTCGATCCAACAACGTTACGTACACCATCGGCAACAACATTCCCGAGTGGCACGGATAGTTGGGGGCTAAGATTCTTTTCTCTCGATTTTCGGGTATGACCTCATCAGCGGAATTTCATCATTACAAAAAAATACGCAGTGTGGAGTAGGAGTCATTCGTACGTGGAGGTAGTGTTTTTCTTAGAAAACAGAATCCAAGCAGAAAAAAAAAAGTTTGAAGAGTTTTGAAAACTCGAAAAAAATAAAAGTTGCGCAATGGTACGGTGGCGCATTGAAATCCGGTGGCCGGCCAGCCGACGCCGCTCCTCCCCTTCCGTTTTCTCTCTCCCTCTCTGCCTTTGTATGTGGTGTGTGTACGTCGTGGGGGAAGAAGGTTAGGAGAAGGTGGGGGGATATGGAGGTTGGGAACTTACACACGCAGACACACACACACACGGGAGTGAAAAGGAGGAAAAGAATCGGAACAGTCCGGAAAGCGGATCAGTCGACGTGCTTACGTCTTTGACGTTGCAGCCCTTCGTTTTTTGTGTGTACATGTGCGTTGTTGTATTGTAGTAGTGTGTGAAAGAGCACGGTCCCGGATGTTACATGGTGTGTATATGTGTTTGTGTGTGTGTCGGTGCGTGTGAGTGTGACTGGACATTTGATTCGCCATCCGTCGGGCCGATTGAATTAAAAAAAAAAAAAAAAAACTAAGAAAAACTAAGACAAATGGACGGCTAAATTATTTATCGAGAAAAGCCGATCCATTGGATTTGCTTTGGTTTCGGGTTACTCTAAGCTGAAAGAATTTGTGGTGTTGAAGAAAAGAAAGAATTGCGAATTGCTTTTCGTTTTCCATCCCGTGTCGTCTCCATCCGTCCGCACAGTTTCCGCTCCGAGTTTATTTGTTCGTTTTTCCCTTTTGTTTTTGTTTTTTTGTTTGTTAGTTTTGAGGGGGGACCCAAGTGAAGGAGCTACACCAAAGGGGGGTTGTGTTTTCCTTGCCGTCTCCACACGGTTCGCTACTTGAGAAGAAAAAAGAAAAAGAAAAAAAAAGGAAAATCTGCTCAAGAATTTCCAGGGAACCTGGAGCGCACACACACAGACAACATCCATTCGATAACGACCGCAATGTCATAAGGAACCGCTGCGCCAGTGTGCCTCTCTCATACACACACACACACACACACATCTAAGGTGTGTTTTTATCTGTTGGTCTTTGGTGTGTCTGTGTGTGCCTGTGTGTGTGTGTGTGTGCGTGCGTGCCGTGCCGTGAAGAAGCTGCCCGAGACTCTTGTTTGCTAGTTCTCTCCCGTTCTCTCTGAACCTCCTTGTGTGGTTACGGACGCGTGTTCCGGTCGGAATGAAGGAAATAAAGAAGGAATAGATCAACGATTAAAAGGGGGGGAAAAAAAAAGAGGAAAGATAGACAGGAAAGATAAGAAGAAGTTGGCCAAAAGTTTTGTCTTCGATGAACGACAGTCGATGTGATGGATCGTCGGGTTGGAGATGAAGTAGACGAAGGGGTAGGGCGAGGCGAGCTAGACAAATCGCCCGTCATCACGACCAAGAATCGGCCATCATCACCGACATCATTATTGCCACCGCTGCAGAGGCGGCCATCGACACCAACGACGCCGATCGCATGCCCGGCTCACGATCCTCTCGCCGCCTGTCCTGTCGTCGACGACATGGTCCACCAGTCGACGACGGACAATCAAGTGGAACATCAACAACAGCAAAGAGAAGCGACGAGGACGCCCTTACCGTCGACACCCAGCGTCTTAGTCGAGTGCAGTCCCACAACTCCTCCTCCTGCCGACGAAGACGATGTCGTCTACTACTCCGGCTATCACTCGGAGGAGGTCGATGAAGATTTGGAGGATTTAGAAGAAGAACAAGAAGAGGATGACGATGATGAAGTGGTAGAAGAAGAAGAAGAAGAAGAAGAAGAAGAAGAAGAAGAAGAAGACGAAGAAGAAGAAGAAGACCAAGTCGATGGTCACGATGAAGAGGAAGATGATGATGGTTTACCGTACCCGGGTTTCATACCCGTCACGCTCGGCTTCATGACTCAATACAGCCAGCCAAGAAACCTATGTTTACGGATGATCACCAATCCATATCCTTTTTTTTCTCGCCAAAAAACATCATGCTAGGTTTTAGATTAGTCGTGCAGTTCCTATTATCTCTATATGCCGTCGTTACCGACAGAAACCATTTAACCAAAAGTTAAGTTTCTAAATTTCGTAAATATTTTTCGGGTACTTGCCTTTTCTCAAGGGCTTGTCGTGTAGGTCGTTATCATCTCTATTGATCCCAATCCCTCCCGGCTCCTTCTCTTTTGCGGGTGGGCTATTCTACGTTCTTAGTCTGTACATGCGACAGCTGGAGGGACAAACATGGCCGACAGGTGAGCCGACCGTCTAACTATTGACTTTTCCGTAGCAAATATTCTTTTATTCATATCTGATCTGCGTGTCTGTTGCATTTGTGGTAGCAAGTGGCGCTCGTAGTTGTAGTACATCGATGCGCCTTTCTAGTCAAAGCAGCCAGGTGTAACATGCCCGACAATTACGGTGTGTGTATGTATGTGTGTGTGTGTGTGCATACCTTTGATCATTTCGTTTATGCCCGTTCTTGCTCTTTCTTCTCAAGATGATTGGTAGCACACACCGGTCGATGGCATGGTTGTATAAGAAATTAGAGCATCATAAATCTCTGTCGTTTCCATGGCGACACGTATCGGAAAGAATGAAGCGTAGCGCTAGAGAATGTCTCTTAATATTCTCCGTTGGCTGGTTTATAAGTCGGTTGGATTGGCGCATCTCATTTCCTGCCATTTCATCCGGATGGCATCGTAGAAAAACTTGGCAACCGTGTCTATCCATCCGCGATTGGTTCGGCCGTCATTCGAGTAACAGTCCAAAAGGCATACATCGACGAGCGTTTGTTCCTTTCCTCCTCAAAGGCAACACAAGCCCCAACTTGAAAATGGAAATAAAAGACCGAGTCTCTATGTATCTGGCGTTGAATCGTGTCACGTTAGCCTCTTGTCATCACTAGTCTCGACGTTTTTATTCGCCCCTTCGCTCAATCAAACGAGATGCTGAATTCGGTCAAAAACTTTTTCATCATCTCCCCCCCCTTTTTTTCTTTTCGTGAAAGTAAAGACTTGCCTATTTTTTTATTTCACTTTTATTTTTACTTTTTGCTTATATCGTCATGGCGATTTGATGATGAAAGGACGAAAGCCAATGTCAAACGTCCATTCAAAATTGACGAGGATCGTTACGGACCCGATGATATGACAGGAACGCCTTTGGCCAGCTGATTTAGTCCTTTTTTTTTTTATTATTCTTTTTTCTATGGCGTATGTGCCTTTATCATCTCGTTACCGTATTTTCCAATCTGCCCCCCTTCTTCTTTTTTGGTTTTTTGGCCCGGAATCTAATGTCGATCCATTGCACTAGTCATCCGTGTGGGGAGAGACTGTTGTTGCCAAATTGCAGAAGATGTAGGCCCCCCTCCGGCTGTCCCCGCTTGCGATATGAGCATCTTTACCTTTTCCAGGGATGGCTCATGTCTACCGTTATTCACCTCCCATATACTATCGCTCAAGACCATTCCTTCAATGTCATCCCGAAGAAAAAGACTTGTGTTCCAATGCTTTTTGCTTGGAAGATGGAAGACGACCGTGTTTGTCCCTTTTGGCCCCATAGTTTTCCTGCCAGCCATTTGGCATTGAAACAAGTGCACTTTTCTATCGTCCAAGTCGGGGCGGGACAAAACAAAGTCAAATAAAATAAAGACTTTGAAAGAAAAAGGTTTTGCGAGAGCCACACCGACGATTCCGTTGCACGCGCTTTTGTCAATTTGCTGCTACTCTCTGGGCGCGGCCCTTCATACACTGTCTGCCGCTCGATAAACTATTTCGCAGCTTTTTTATTATTTCATCCCTTTTTTTTTCTTCGTTTTTTTTTGTTGAAGAATAGGGATGATTTCGTTCCTCACCGATTCTATTAGCATAAGACATGGACTTTTCGTGTGTCATGGAGCAAATTGGCCTGATACTCATTTTTTACTGACAGTCGTAAAATGGCCTATGGCGGGTTCAAAATTGTCGAGTAGCAAAGAACTTGAAAAAAATAAAGTCAAAATAGAGAGAATTTTTTTTTCTTTTTTAAGCCCACATTTTTTTTCTTCCTCACTGGGCCCTTACGGGATGGCTGCTGGTGGTGCTGGGTAACTTCTATTTCTGCCTCCTTCTATCGCGGTCATCATCATCATCTGCACAACACACACAGAGAAAGTGAGGGTCTGCTGTACAGAGCGAAACTGCTGTACATCCCGCACCAGTGTAAATATTTGAGTCGGACATACACACACACAAAAGCAGGTCTCCTTCGTTGGATCGAAATACATAGCCGAATGGGGGAAAAGCGGGAAGAAAAAAAAAAAGAAAATTTGAAAAAGGGCAAGTTGAGGATGATCCTGTATTGATTATTTGATTTATTAAAGAAATAAGAGATAAAGTTCAATGTAATCCAGCCTGACAAGTTGGCAGTGACAAGAGGAAAAATTTATCAAATAAATTTTACCTTTTGAAAAAGATGCTTACCATCAATAGATAAAAAAAAAAAAAGGGCATTTTCATCCTGTCTTTACGTCACCAGAATGAAAGAAAAATTCAGTCAGTTTCCTCACCAATTTTGGGGTCCTTTCAAATAGCAGGAACGAGGGATGGCGTGATTATAGCAATTCATTTTGAACGAAGAATCCTATTTTCTCTCTCGCTTGTATGTAAATTACGCATGTTGTTGTGCATGCCGTGACAGTAGCAGCAGTCTTTAAAGCAAAGAAAATGGATCGATACCGCTTTAAAGTTCATCTGTGAAAATGGCAGTCTACTCGTTAAATATGCACAAACTATGTGTAAGGTGATAAAGAGGAAGGGAAAAAAAATAGATAGATGGAGACTGACGCTAAAGATGCTTAATGAGGCTGGATCGATTCTGAGCATACGTATTTTTCCGGCCGATGTCTAACAACCGTAATGAGTGGCACACGAGAAATTGAAAAGAAAAAGGAAAGGCCTTTGATCTCTTATCTCTTTAGCATATTGTTTGATTGCTTCGCTGCCACCAGAATATAAGAGACAATAAGTAGCAAACTAAGCAGCGTCAGTTTGATGATGGTCCATTTTTTGCGTTGTTTCCTTTCAATTTCGAAGCCGGCGGACGTGCGACCACTCGAGTGGCAAACTTCAGCATCCGGCTGGAAGACATTTTCCCCCCTCCTCTTATCCCCTGTTGTCTAGTCCAGCACTCCGACAATTTTTCACTGTCTGAACAACGAAACGCGCACGTGTCCTGCAGTCCGCGTTCCTGGGTCTATATAGCTTTACGTCCTATGATGGGCCAGCAGAGAGGAAAAGAAAGGAAATCTAGGCCATATTTTGGCCCGTTTCCAAATGACCAATTCGAAAAGGACTTTGGGACACTCAAAGGAGCCCGCCATCTTTGATGATTACGTCTGTGCATAGCCATTTCTTTTTTGTTGTTGATGGCAGAAGTGAACGAATCAATGCGCTTGGTTGTGTCACAAAGTCCGACTCATCATTTCAAGTGTCGACTAATCAACTCAGCCGAAGACCAGGGAAAACTGGCTATTATTCCTGGAGAAGAGTCTCCCGTTTTCATTAATTTCAAGCTGCCGACGGCTGCAAATCTTCGAATAAAAATAAAAGGATAAATCTGTCTAGCTTCTCTCTTTTTTTTTTTTTTTTTTTTGTCTAAGAACAATAACCAACAGCCAACGTTCCAGGGATTTTCCTTTTTTTATTATATTTTCAATGTTTGTTCAACTTTTGGAATGATGTCAGCTCATATGAGACACACACAGGAATGTTCGTCCGAGATTTTCTTAATGTTCATTCCTTCCCCGTTTTTGTTTAGTTGTCCATATGCGTGTGGAATGGTGCCATTTGATGCGTGAGCAACGATTTGTCTCATCTCTCATCTTGTCACATTATTATTGATCGTTTTCCTTTTGATTCGATTGCTTCTCATTTTTTTGGCTTCATTACTGAGGGGGGACTGCTTTTCATTCTTGGCCACATTGCATGTCTTTCCTCGTCATGTTTGGCATTAGACGGGCAACAGGTCACGAGGGGTTTCACGCAAGCTGTGCATCATGTACACGCTTTACAGTTGGGAACATCCGTTGATGAATGATGGATTCAATCGTTGATGATAGCAATACGTTGCCATGGTGATGGGTCTGCATCCGAAAAAAAGGTACCCTCATTATGCACGTGTAACAAACAGAAAACTCGTTAAAATGTCTTTACTGAGGCATTCCACAAAAAGCTTGCCAAGAAAAGAAACGAATAATCTCGGGTCGTTACGTCACAGCATCATCATTATCAAGCGTATTGTTAGAGTTTTTGACGAATGCCAATTCGTCATTGTTGAAGGGCGGCAGGGCGGGTTGATCGACTAGATTGCCTTTGTTGATGGCCAATTGTTTATTGACCCAGACGTTTGCTGATTTCGTTTTGGTCGGTGTACAACGATCGTGCAGAGAAATGTTGACTGTAAGACCAACTGTAGAAGCAGCTGGGCAACAATCGATGGATTCGTAAAAGCCGGGCCAGCAGCTGCAGTTGCAGAACACAAAAGCGGTTCAAATAAACGTATTCCATGTTGTAATGAATCTTTGGGGCCTCCGGGAGAGCAGGGTTAGAGAACAATAATAAGACAACACAAGCAACGTTGGCCGTCGTCACAATAAATACTAGGTTTCATCGTTAAACACGAGATGGTGAAGAAACAAAAGGGCGGCTTTCGTCGTGGTAGTAAAAAGAAAAACGTAGTATCAAATAGTATAGAGGAAAATAGTCGTAGAAGAGTAATCGATTGTTTAGAGTTGGTAAAAAGACTAAACCGAAGAGCGACATCAATCGTCAGTGGCGGGCAACGTAACCAGTTTGTGTCAGGACTGTAACCAACTGTTCCGAATAGCTTTTTTTATTTTATTTTTTATCTTTTACATTATTATTATTTTTCCTTCTTGTTGCCCTATTTTGATCTTGGCTCTTCTCTTTTGGAACAACAAGGATGAGGTTGGGAAAAAGCAACGAACAAAAAAGTAGCATAAAGCCAAGAGTCATTGGATCTACACAAGTTGACTTTTTAGTTCTTGTTGTACACTTGTAATGGCCAGGACGGATATCGATCTTTTAGCTCCATATCTCTCGTCTCATTTCCTGGTTTTGGCCTTTCCGGCTGCAAAAGACGAACAAGACGATTCCACCAAATAGAGCAGGTCATCAAGTTGGGATCAATCTGCCGATTAGTCACAACATCCAAGGGGAACGATAAAAAAGCGAACCCAACCCGAAAAAGTGCACATTTTTCGATTCAATCAGATGTTATCCATCCATCCATTCTTTCTTTTTTTCTTTTTTAAAATGTTTTACTGACTCTTGATGCAACTTTTATTTGAGCGGGTTTCCCAATTTAATAACGAGATGAAACTTGATCAGGTCATGCACGAAAGAAAAAAGCGGGGACGACAATACAGTTGACATATCAGCCTTTTCTGAAAGATCGATCACAACGAATCTACGAAACAATATAAAGTAGCGTGGGACATGACACGTTGATACTTTTATTGCTGACGAGATACCTTTTAAAATGATTTAAAAAAAGAAATAGGCCTTAAATCGATCTAAATTATTATCGTGAGGGGGAAATATTTCGGAGCAACAGTCAGCAAATTTGGCAAGACAATGAGCTGTTTTCCTCAAAAATAGCAAAACAGAAAGCTGTTTTTTTTTTTGTTTTTGTTTTTTGTTTTTGTTTTCGCCGGTGTTGTTTCTGGAAAAAGGGAGAAAATAAAATAAAAACAAGGACGGCTTCTTTGACGTCATACAAGACAAGATGCCGACACAGGCATCTAAAAGAGAAAAGCCAGAAATTTCGCCTTTCTGGATGCTCCTTCATTGATAAACAGCGTGTGCTGCTCTTTTTGCTGTAGCTCACGTGATGAATAAATCCTCTCAACCTCGTATGCGACTATATCTAGGTGCATGAACTCGTGCATCCATATATTCATGTTGGCAGCTTCAACTTGCCGGAATCATAAAAATCCCCCCTTGGCGGATTACTATATTTCGCCAGTAACACGCCATGGATGGGGAGAGAAGCAAAAAGGAAATAGAAAAAATGTTAACAGAATCTTGCATTTCATTCTGTAGCACCACGTTCAAAAGACTACGGGATTCTATTGCGGATATGCCAACAAGAAACAACACCACATTTTTGCATAATTGGGGTTCTCAATATACATACCACGGAATCCGGTAATAAACCGCTCGCAAATAGAATCAAAAATGATAACGACCCATCCGACCTCTTTCCAGAAATGGCTCCCGAAATTCGTTTATGATAATCTAAATAAAGTACATAGCGATAGTTTTTAAAAAAATAAAATAACAAAAACAAAACAAAAAAATGGCGATCGCGATGTTTTCCTTTAACTCTTGAAAATTCGATACGTGGTTCGAGAGGATCAGCATGGCCGTCATCTTTTTCAACTGCGTCACGTTGGGCATGTACCAGCCCTGTATCGACCAGGTCTGCAACACCAATCGATGCCGCATCCTCCAGGTAACTGACTAAAACGTGCCTAAAAACATTCAGAATCCTGGTGAGATTTGACACGAATGATTGCGAATCTCAGATGCTGGATGATTTCATATTTGCCTTCTTCGCCCTGGAGATGTCCATCAAAATGATCGCCATGGGTGTTTACGGTAAAGGAACTTACCTGGCCGAAACGTGGAACAGGCTCGATTGTTTTATCGTCATCGCCGGGTAAGTAATCATTTATTACGTTCTCGTGCGTTATCTGCATGGCGATGTCAAGATCAAGTAAATTTCAAATGGCAAACAATATTTTATTAGAGCGGTGGAATATTGCTTGGATATGGAGAACATGAATTTATCCGCCATCCGGACCATCCGAGTTTTGCGGCCACTAAGAGCTATCAACCGAATACCCAGTGAGTTCTTAGAGCTAAATGGATGAAAGGGGAGGGTGGGCGGATCGATTTGACTGAAATTACGTATGTAATATTCATGCCGTGACGTTATCCGACAACAACTTTTAGGCATGAGGATATTGGTGATGCTGTTACTGGATACATTACCCATGCTTGGCAATGTTCTGTTGCTCTGCTTTTTCGTCTTTTTCATTTTCGGCATCGTCGGTGTCCAGCTCTGGGCTGGTATTCTTCGTCAGAGGTGCTACCTTGATCTACCGAAGGGCATTGTCCCACCAGCCACATTGTAAGTTGTCCCAATTTTAATTCAATTAAAAACAATAATTTTTTTTATCATTCGTAAATTACAAATGTTTCTATTGATTGGTTGTTTATTGAAATGGATTATTGCTCATTGGGAAAAATGACGGAATTATGTCTTTTATAATTTTAAGATGATGAAAAAAAAATCAATGATCATAAACATCGTGTGTCACACTATATGCATACATACAGGACATTGCCCCCCTACTATTCGGACAAGGTGAAGGTGACCCTGTAAGCCAATCGATTCCATTTGATTGATTTCGTATTTTTGCTTTTCTTTCATTTTTTTTCGTTTGATTTCCCGAATACCTCCCACCTAATCTATTTACAGTTTCGTATAATCTTAATTTCCCTACTAAAAATACCCTTATGGAGTTTTTTATCTACTTCATTACCCCCTTTTTTCCTATATCGAAGTAATGACGGTACAGCAAAAACAAATGAAGTCACACATTTTACATTGTGATGCAACACCGAACTAACCGTCATCAACTGATCAGCATCAACCATCAGAAAGTTGTTGGATGTCGTGGTCGTAACCCTGAACGTTTTCTCGCTTTTGTTATCTGTTTCGTGCAGTATTGTGATTTTTCGTCTACGCAAAAATTAATTATTCTTTCTAAAAGTGTTAAGAAAACCAAAAGCTAAAGAATATGTATATACCTAAAACATTGCAACGAGGTAGACACATTAACGTATAAGCCACGTACTTCTGGCTCCTCTCAATCTATCTCTTTCTCTCTCTATCTAACAGCACGACCATCGACCGAACTCTGCCCATCTTTTACAAACCCAAGACCCACTACAGGTATTGCAGCAACCTAACTTTTGCTGGCCAAAAGGGAAAGCAAATATTTGCTAGTATGCTACATCGAATGGCATCTCTGTGAATTGCTGGATCACTCTTTTCCCACACATAGTATAGTTTAGCATATTGATTGAATCAATTTATCCTTGTGCTGTGTCTGATGGTCATAACCAGAAATTCCCAATCAGTAATCAAGGATTGAAAATGTAGAAGGGCAAGTCACACCATTGCAGATTCCTTACCAGCAAATTCTCCTTGGCCTATATTATCCTATTAGCCTGTGTTGTCCTGACAACCTGTGAAACTTTGATTAGCCTTTTTTTTAATTTCATTAGTACACAAATATAGTTCATTATCCTTTGAAACCTTTGTAGACAAACACAAAGGAAAAGAATATTCAGCCATGTTACCATGACACAAATTTACATAATCATAAGCTGCTGATGATTCTATTGATGTCCTGCTCCTCTTCTTGATGTCGTCTCTGTTGCCTGGCGCATGATCAAAACAAACAAAAAAAAAAAAAAAAAACTATTCCGCGTCCGTGCTGTGTGCCAACCCTCTTTATAGACGGCTGAAGATGTGATGCCTGCCTGGGACATGCATATCTTTAAATAATCACCATAAATTATCTCCCAAAATTTCTAACTGTTTTCTTGTTTTGTTTTTATCCCGTTTCTTTCCTTAAAAACGAAAAGGCCTCTGTCCAGCTATTATAAAGTGCAAGAGACGGAGAAGGACTACATTTGTTCCCTGGCCAAAGACAGTGGGATGCATACATGCGCCTCGCTGCCTCACACCAAATCTGACGGACGAGTGTGCAATGACAGCGTCGTGCCTGGCATACCCGTTGGAATGGACGGTCTCTCAGTCAACGGCTCTTGTATCAATTGGAATCAATACTACACCGATTGTAGAGCTGGTGAAAAGAATCCTTTCCAGGGAGCCATATCCTTTGATAACATCGGTTTGGCTTGGGTTGCCATCTTTCTAGTAAGTTATGACATTTTTTAAAAACATTATACACATATCAGTAACATATACCATGTATAAGACCTGTCTGTTGTCAGACGGAACAAAAAAGACCCCACGCTGCAAATTCTTATTCCATTGTTCTTTTCGTCGGGTATACAACGCATCTAGTATACAACGCTATCTGATTCATATCTCGACAGAAAATACAATCCAATCCGAAATTTGGGAGAAAATGAACGAGCGCATTTTCAGAGGAAAATTTTTTTATTTAAATCATTTATTAAGGGGGGAAAAAAATCTCTTTTCCTTCGTAACCATCAGGTTAATGTACCAAATTTATTCATATACTTTGGAGATGGAGCCGTCTGATGTTTGAGGCATTGTATGGTATAGCATACACGTACCGGTCTTGTGTGTGTGTGTGTTGCCGAGTAGGCATAGGATCATTAGAGTCTTTGGTGGGAGTTCCCTGCGGTTGAGTCTATATCTACAGTCGATTACCAGATAGAAAGAGGGAACGTAACCTTTTGTTAACCGGCATCCTGCTGCTCCTGCCCCCCTCCCCCCATTATAGCAAACAATCGATATAACCTTCCCATGCATTCAGAGAGACCTCTCTTTTCTATAGACAGAGAAATGCACGAACCCCCTGTCTACCTTTCCTCCAACATGTATGTACCATAAAAGGGTGGTGGGCTTCTTTTGTCTCTGGCTCTTTATCCGCTGGAAAGCCGTGCACACACACCGCCGACGGGTGGTTTTCAACAGCACCTGCGCGCCCCCATCCGCATCACCTTTTCTCTCACTTAGGAAATGCGGCGCGCAACTATTCGTCTATGTAACTAGTATGTATAGTATCGATCGATCTACATACATATCACACACACACATACACACAAGGCGATTCTCTCATTAACTCCTGGGCTCGCCTTTTGCCGTAGATAACCATAGCCGCCACATTCGTCATTTGTTGTATAATTCACCGCAATCGGTGATTGACCGGGAGATGATGATGATCATTCACACTCATTTTTGCGTTTTTTTTTCTTTATCAATTATAGGTCATTAGTCTTGAAGGATGGACCGACATCATGTACTACGTCCAGGATGCCCACTCTTTCTGGGACTGGGTTTACTTTGTCCTCCTTATTGTGGTAAGTCTTATGTTAAGTCATCATTTTCGCCAGCAAACTATACTGCGAACTAGTCGAGATGCATTTGCCTGAAGCATTAACAGTTTCCAGCAATGCCCGCAATAACTGTCTCTAGTAATCATGGGACGTAAATTTCGGGGGGATTAAAATCCAAGGCGAATGAACTAGAAGAGAAATGACTTTGATGAGAGATCGGATTGGTAAACAGTAACAGCGTGAGGATTTATACGCAACGAATAATTTAGAAGCTAAAAATGTTAGGTCACGGACATCTGTATTTTGCTGGCACGCGCGGGCGGTTAACTATTGTATTGTTATTCCGGCGTTGTTACATGTCTAAAGAATAAAAACCAAATCAGCAGAGGTTGGCTTTTAACTTTTAAGCATCCCCTACTCGTCGCCTACGGCTAAGTGATGAGATTTTTCCTCCGCAATCCTTCTATTTTTTTCTGCTATCTGTTTTCTTAAAAAAAAAAATCTTTTCTATTTTCCTGCGTGGGATTGTGTGTTTGCCGTTTTGGGAGTGGGGGGTGGGAGGGGGAATGGTTGAGCAAATGAGATGGAACTTAGAATTTTGTCCTGTATGAACTTACTTTTCTTTCTTCTCGACGAAACGGACGCCTGTCTTTTGGGGGGGTTTTCAGAAAATAAGAGCCGGGCGAAAAAAATTAAATGAGGGTGAGAGATGTAGTATCTATCCTCCAGAACGAACAATGGGTAGCCCGCAGTATGCTTGTTCAATCTTTTCAGGCCTTATCCTTCTCGTATATCTACATATCGGATGGAAGATCTCTTTGAACTTTTTCGAGGACATGACGAGAAGGATATCCCGTGCTCTTATAACCACGCTCGGGTGGTTGAGATCTTTTGGGTTATTTGAACCATCGATCCATTTGCGCTTTCTCTTTAGACTGCGGAATTATTCGACTGTTGCCCTTTTTTTCTTTTTTTTTTTTTTAACCCTTTCGTCTGATTCTGGTTTATTGCGCATTCATCTTTAAAAAGATCGGCTCGTTCTTCATGATCAACCTGTGCCTGGTGGTAATAGCCACGCAGTTCTCCGAGACGAAGAAGCGGGAAATGGAGCGGATGCGTCTGGAACGGGCGCGCTACCAATCGACGTCCACATTGGCCAGCACGTCGGCCAGCGAGTCAACTTCATGCTACCGGCAGATCATCAAGTACATTGCACATTTGTGGCGGAGGAGCAAGCGACGTATACTCAGACGATACAGAGCCTACCGCAGCCGGAAGAAGCTGCAGCAACAGCAACAACAGCTGGATCACCCACAATACGGCAAACAACAATCAGCGACGCATTCGCTCAGTTTAAGGACGCGGAGGAAACAGCAACGGCGCAGGAAGAGGAGGAGGAGGCGGAGCAGGCATCCGCATCCTGAATGCCCTAAACATGGCGCCCAACAACAGGAGCAACAACAACAACATCAATTGCAGAGAAATAGCCAATGTTCTAGCAGCTATCGAGTACCGTCCGTAAGTTCACAGGTAGCGTTGAGAATCAATGATGGGCCGGCTTCGCCTCTCGATTCGCCCGTCCCCATACTCTCAAATGCTCGGCGCGCCAGCGTTGCCGTCTCCATCGACCATCACCATCAGCGATCCTCTCCATTCCTCTCGCCCAGAGGTACGTAAGATTTCATAAAAAAATTGTGCGACGTCAAACTTTCTCAACTAATGGCAGGATTTGTAATAGGATCTTTGGCAATGGCCGATGATTCGTCAGATTCGTCGCAGTTGTTGACGCCAAGGACGCCTAGGCGTCGCCGAAGTAGTGTTATGTTTAGTGACGTTGTCGTCGCTCACGGCATGAGTAACAGTGCGGCCGATGTCAATGTCTGCTGGAGCGAGAAGATCACCCAGACGGGCGGTTTCACTACGGAATCGGTTGCATCCGCCGGAAGTGAATCTCGTCAGCCACATCATCAGACATCTGGTTCGTCTAATCCGTCGTCACCGCTGTCGTTCAATCGCAAATCGTCATTGAGGCAACGAGTCACATCCAACCAGACGACCGACGAACTACGGCCCAGTTGTTCAGCCCCGGGTCCAGGATCCGCTACGACATCTGGTAGCGTTGCAGCGACGTCCACCTTGACACAAGTCCCAAATGGAGCTGGTCTAACCTGTCAAGAATTGCTGGCTCTTAGTGGAGCCCTTGGGGCAGCGCTGCCCACTCCTTTAGCGTTGCCCAACTATCCGTCGGATGAGCCGAAAACTGCGGTAATGGTTGTTGCGCCGGTCACGGCCAAACATAGCAACAACCATAAATGCAATAACCAGTTATTGGCACCGCCGGGCATGATGCCCATCTTACCAACTCTGGCCATGTCTCTTTGGCCGGAACCGTTTCAAGGTAAGAAAGAAATGGAGGGGGGAAAGAAAATCGATCTAAATATTCAAGTCAAGTAGATCCAAGGTAACGAGGGTAAACTCGTAATTCCACATCGATTTTCGTTAGTTTCTTTTTTCTGGAATATATATATTTTTTAAAAGGTGCAATTTTCACCTGGCAACTGCAGTTGCATCCGTTTTGTGACTTTTTAGGGGTGCTTTTCTTCTTATGTCCTCGGGATTTATCTTTTTTGCCTGTTACTTTCCGGAGGTGGGGTAGGATACACTGTCGTCATATTTGAGTCTCAAACGAAAAAGCGAAAGAGTCGAGCAAAGTTTTTGTAGCCGACATGTGGATTCCAAAGTTTCCAGAAGAGTTTCCAGTGGGAATCGATAGTGAAAAAAGTATTCCTGCCCGAGACCTTTTGTGCGTGTAGAATTTTTAGCTGGACCATTCATGCAGCGTGATACACACCCGTGTTGTATGACTCTTCAGAGAGATTGTCAAAAGACAGTCACAACTTTTGTGCACTCCGAAAGGGAGGAGAAGAAGAAGAAAAGACAAGCTCCGCTGTCAGTCGACGAAAGGAATGGACATATAATAACCGGATTTTCTGTGAATTGGCATTTCCCCATCCCCGCTGGCTCGTAGACGACACACAAAGGGGATTCTGACGTGTGCATACAATGTGTATGCATGTGCGTACTTTTGTTTAAAGAAAAAGCGGAATTATTATTATTTTGTTTTTTACAAGGACCAAATAGATACTTTTGCATGGGAACGTACGACTGAGAGAGAGAGAGTGCAGCTTTTTTCGTCGTTAAGTCAACAAAGGAATAAGGGAGAAATCGATTGACTTTTTGTTTATTAAGTCCGTCATATTGTTGTTGGCTATTTCGTAGACACGGAACGTGTTGTAAGCGCAGCACCGGTAATGTATCTATCGTCCCTAGCGCCAAAACAATTGTTATTCTTCGGGGAAATTAACTGCAATTTTTATTGGGTTCGGTCGCTGTCCAGTCAATTTTCACGTAATGGCACGAGCCGACAGCGGAACAACGGACAACAAAGATGGGCTAATCGAATCGTTGTTGTCGTTTTCCTAATTGAACCTGATGCGTTTTCTTGCAACAGTTCGCTTTTTCTTATTTACTGTAACAGTCAAAATTGAGCCAATGGTATCTTGATTACGCCAACGTTACAGACCCTGGACGTAGCGGCGACGATCATTGGACAACGATCCCGTGCGTGAACAACAGGAAGCCGGCAGAGACGGCAGAGACGGCAGTTGACGTGGAGACGGACAATGAAGACGATAGGAATTGCATTTGCTGCTCATCGGACGACGAGGAATATTCAGCGTCCGATGAAGAGGCCGGTTCGGAAGATCAAAATGAAGACTATTACGAAGAAGATGAAGAACAACGAGGAGCATCCGTCGAAGTGTTTGAGCATCGTCGTTCGCCCTTGTCTCGCTATTGGTCGCTCGTCAAGGAATATTATAAAACGTTCCAGCGGAGTGTCAAAGCCCTCGTCGAGCACAAGTACTTCCAGCAGGGACTTTTGGGAGCCATTCTCATCAATACGCTCAGCATGGGCATCGAATATCACAACCAGGTACGTGATTTCTCGTGAAATACTAGAATGAGTTTAAAGTCTTCGCGTCGTGCTATGCGTCTTCGCTTCAACGACGATCGAGTCGGCGATAGAAGTAGTAGGCCTGGATGGTGGCGCTCTCACTTATCTTTGATGGCCTAAGTCCTAATCGATGCCGTGGTCGCACACTGGATCAGCCCCACATTTGGTCGTCCCTGCTGACTGTTCACACACATAAAGTTTAGGTGCATTTTAGACGAGGCCAAATGCGCGTAAATTGAGTCAAAAATGGAAAAGAGAAATTCAGGTCAGCAAAAGGAGAGATAGTGGAAGGAATGGTCATTGATTTTATTGGGTTTCTTTTCTCTCCCTTTTTCATTTCTTTTTCTTTCTTGTCTTCCCTCCCACCCCAACAGCGGAAATGGTTTTCCATCCATTCCGTGTACCCATCGGCCTAAAAGTCCGCCATTTCGATTCACTTATTCAGCGCACAGATAACATTTACAATTTTTGATTCCATCCCCCGCTTTCAGCTGGATCGAGCGTTGCAGTTAGACCAACTCGTCCGGATGACATTTTCTTCAACTACCCCATTTTTTTTTTTTTCATTTTGTATGGTTACTGCATATTTATTTATATATATGTATCTTGCATTTTGATTAGGTTACCCTCTCCCCATTTTTTAAAATGTACACATGAAACATTTTTATTTTTCTCTCTTCCTGCTACAGCCAGAAGAACTGACGCTGACAGTCGAATTTAGCAACATCGTTTTCTCAGCCATTTTCGCCATTGAGATGCTGCTCAAAGTGATCGCCGAAGGTCCGCTCAACTACATCGGCAACGGTTTCAACGTCTTTGACGGTGTTATCGTCATTCTCAGGTAGAAACGAACTTCTATCCACGTGTATTTCATTCGACGTTGCACATTGTTTTCTCCTTTGACAGTTTGGTGGAAGTGTTTCAGAGCTTGAATCGCTTCGAAGGGGATGACGGTGGCAGTTCGGGCCTTTCGGTTTTGAGGACGTTTCGTCTTTTGCGCATCTTGAAATTAGTCCGTTTCATGCCAAACTTGCGTCGTCAATTGATCGTCATGTTGCGCACAATGGACAATGTGGCCGTCTTCTTCGCCTTGCTCCTGCTCTTCATTTTCATATTCAGGTACAGCATGTCGCCTCTGTTATGGTAAAGCTCTGAAAGTCGTGGGCGTTTTTTAGTCTTTTTTCTCAGTTTGAACAAGAAAGCAACTCATTCGGTATAGACATGTAACACGACACCCGTTTCCCCACCCCCACATGTAATGCGTACACGTCAAAGAGTCGAGAGTTGGTGTTTGTGATCAGCCAGGTTTCTAGGTACGTACAGCCAGTTTTCGTATCGATCGTCTTCCGACCCTGAAGGCGCCCTCCTGATGGCTGCCGACTGTCTCGCCATTTTATTCATAAGTTAGCCCTGCAGGAGAGAAAGGATCGTCGAGCTGTGCCTGTTCATTCTGTCCGCTCTAAATGGGAGGCCCCCTCAGCCATAACGAATGTACACAAGTATTCGACGATATCGGCACTGGATGGATGAGTTAGTTAAGTGGAAAGGTAGACGCACATTATGTTGCGTGGTGGCAGACGATCTTTTTCTATCCCCTTCGCATATGACGCAATTCTTGATCCAGAGATTTATTCAGTGAATGACTCGTTTTTTTTGTTTTTTTTTGTGTGCCCGTCTTTCCTTCCATCAGTTTTTGATGGCGTCAATTCACGTGCTATTTATGTTGGTGTTTTCTTTTATGTTCTTTTTTGTTTATCTTCATTCTTCTTCTTCATTTTTCTTCCGATGGCGACAGCATTTTGGGCATGAATTTGTTCGGCTGCAAATTTTGTCGCAAAACCAGCGACCAGTCGACGAGTTGCGACCGTAAAAACTTCGACTCCCTCCTGTGGGCCATAGTGACCGTGTTTCAGGTACAACAAATCCATTAGATGACCAAAAGCCTCTATCTCTTTCTCCATCCATTTTTATTTTAATTCCTTGAGTAATGATTCTTGACGCGAATGAGCCTCTTCCCCACAATAAAGAATTCACCTCGCTTCCTTCTTGTTTTACAAACGTCCCTCTCCCCCAATGACATCATCAATCGTTTGCATCGATCCATTTCACTTCCGTCCTTGTGCTTCCCGTTTTCGTAGAGTTGGATGATTTTTGGAAATCATGTGATTGCCAAATGACTTTGATCACTCCCTCGCCTACCACTCACTCGCAAACATAGAAGATATAGATTAGACTACCAACAACTTTCCTCTTTCCCTTGCAATATACCGCAGACTCTCCGCCCCCTCAATTAGCTAATTAGATCTCCTTTAGAAGTCATGCCCTTTCCCAACTGCAGCGAAAGGAAGTCGCATCTTTTTTTTTTCTTGTCTGCCGCGTCTCATATATAGATTATTGCCAAACGGCTGCTACCTAGAGCTCTGCTGGATATGTGGGCTCTCTATTTTTATGTGTATACGCTATGCTTTCCTATCTCTATACGCGTCCGGTCCGTTTTCTTCTGTCTCCTTCCACTTAACGTCATAGGATCGTTATTAACCATCACATCATGCTAACTATGGCTGACTACTGCGAGCTGCCTCGTTCCCTTTTTTGCGACGTTTGATTATATTCGGAGCTAGTCTGAGCTCTCGTTATGGATCGAAAATCCGGAAATCAACTTGGTTACACACCGATGCTTTTTATTCGGAATATTAGTACATTTTGGCTCACTTCTCCGTCTTGGGTCGTTTGACATCAAGGGAAAAACTAGTTTCACTATAAACCGCAGGTCAAGCTGATTTCGTCCGTAGGAAAGGGATATACTTCCCAACTGGATATACCATTTGTCTTTTTCATGTGTGTAGTTAAAGATCTAAAAGTTATTACATTATGTAGGGAGGGAAGAACACTAAAAAGCGACGGCATAAATCCAGTCGTTGCAAACGGTCTTAGGGCTGAGTGATGTGGGCCGCTGTTGCCTAGATTCTTTGGTTATGCACAAAAGCACGAGGGGAGGGAGGCAGCAGCTGTCCAGTCTGTATTCCATTTCCCTAGCTACTTGTCTATAAGCTGGCAGTAATGGGGAACTCTTCAATCTCACACGGCCGACACATCCCGAAGAAAGATTGCTGATGGCTCGTTGTCGGTGGAGGGAGAAAAGCGGCTGAGAGGGGGGAGTACATGTCAGCACCACGGCGTAAGCAGTTGGTCGACCGTGACGAGTGAGAGATAAAGTGCGAGAAGAATAAAGAAGACTTTTCCTCTCTATTTTCATTTCGAAGTAGAGACGTCGTCGTCGCAATGAGCCAGACAAATCGTTCACGTCATCTCTGATTGCATCTTCAGATAGCGTCTTTTACAAATCTTCTGAAACTGAAATTTAAAAAAATGTAAAAAGAGAATGATTGGCAGCCTGCAATCTAAAATTGCTCAGTCAAAATGTTTTGTCGGTTAACGATGGGGCTGAATCCTCGCCAGCAAGCTTCTTGTACGGTCGTGGTGTCATAACATTAGTTACAGCGCCAGCAGTCAATGTTTTTGTGTACTTGTGTCGTTAGATTTTTTATTTTTTTTCATCTCATTTAATTTGTCCAATTGTTGATGACACGCCACAACAGCGTACTAGGCATGTATCTGTTTGGAGGTAAATTTTGCATGCGCGAGGACGGCTCCCGATCTTGCACGTGCTCGGAGATTCTCAACCGAGACCCCGGTTGCGTCTGCGACCGAAAACACTTCAACACTTTGCTTTGGGCTACTGTCACCGTCTTCCAGGCAAGTAGTCATAGTAGTAGTATACATCCCTCAAACAGAAATAATTGATAACCCTGCCATTGGGTTTTTCCCTCTTTTAAATATTAGTCTCTACATATTATAGTTAGCCCTTTTTCAGTTTAAATCCATCAACGTAGTGTTTATCTGTTAGAGTAGCTTAGTTCCATAGTGTTTTAGGTTCTTCATTTCACTGTCACTTAAACTGTTTTTTTTTTAAATGGATGTTGGTGTAACACTTACTTACCCGATGATGTCATTTTAAAGAAAATATTTATTCCATTGTCCTCTCCTTCTAAATACCTTACCTATACATTCCTCGAGCCACTAAACTGTCGATGAACTGCTTGAGCAAAGAGCTGGATTCCTTTATTTCCCCCGCACCCCAGAATTCATCATAATACCATCGTGTGTGTGTTGTGTGTACGTATAGATTTTGACCCAAGAAGATTGGAATGTCGTTCTATTCAATGGCATGGAGAAGACAAGCCATTGGGCAGCGCTTTATTTCGTGGCGCTCATGACATTTGGCAACTATGTCCTGTTCAATCTCCTAGTCGCCATTCTCGTCGAAGGCTTCTCCGCTGAGGTATGTAATTACGCACCTAATTATTTACCACCGGTCAGCGTAGTGTTGGCCACCTCCTTGTATCATTTGATCGCCCTTAACTTTAAAAACAAAACAAAAATCGATGTAAACTTAAAAAATTCTGCTCATTTTCGGATTAACAACATTAACGTACACATCTGACACTCGGCATGGCGCGCCTAACGATTCTTACGTAACACCACCACGGATATACTATTTCAACTCGCATGCCGTTCCGTTTTCCAAAATAATGACGTAACACAAACTCCAATATGGAATGATACTAACAACAAAAACGACACCCCCAAAAAATGATCCCGTTATCTTTAATAAGAGGGCTAATTCTAGAAAATGATGGGGCAAAAAGAAACCCAACATGTTCGTCGTTTGGTTGTCAACTTCTGCCATGGACCCATGGTGTATGTATTGGTGTATGTGTATAGAGAACGGAGCGACTGGAACGTGAACAGCGTGAGCAGGCCAGACAGGAACGTCATGCAGCAAGAGCTCTTGCCACGGCTGCGGCTTTGTCAATCCAAGATGAGGCAACATCGGGTGGCTCTTGTCACGGGGATCAGGAGACGGGTCCACCGGCACCTGAAAATTGTTCGCCCGATTCGCCGTCGTCTGCCGACGGTGTTGGGTGTCATCAACAAGAGCTGCAGCACGACAACTATTTCTCGAGATCTTCGGTGACGGAGGAGAGTTGCAGTCCTGTCGGCTACTATGCCAATGACATCGCGGTCGAAGACGTATTGGTCTCCGTCGTCGATAGCGCCCAGCTGGCCGACTTACTACTCGAGGTCCGTGTCTGTATGGCGGTGGCCGCAAAACCAATTCTTTTTAGAGCCTATAGAATTCTACCGAGAACTCCTCGTGCTCCCTACCTCTTGCTTTTGATTGACGTCATTATTTTGTTGATAAAATTTCCACAATTCTGGACATGTGGAGGACATGCGTAGGCAATCTAATGTATGCAGCGTAAGTGAATGAAGCTTTTATGACGTTGTCATTGTTAACGAGCCTGACGTTTACACGTCAAGTCAGTAGGTCTAGTACCTTTCGAGAGACATTGAGATGTGCCTTTCATGTTCTCGACGTTCAGCCTGGTGATGAACAAAAACAACCCGCCCATGTCGTCCCTGGCTTTAATTTACTTTATTGTTTAGTTTGATAGAAAAAAAAACAAAGAAAAAAAAAGCTTTTGATGTCGTCCTATTTACCTTTTCCTTTTACATACTCTATGTATCCAGTTATCTAATAATCATTACCCCATTAAAGAACCCGACAATGAAAGATAGCTCAACCACCATAAATCAATAAAAAAAACGGGGGATAAAGGACTTCCTCCGGCCATCGATATAAAAAACAAAAAACAAAAAAAAATCTTCCAACGGAGAAGAAAAAGGAGGTGTTATCGTAGTTCTTTGGTGTTTTCACGTTGGAGAAATGTTGTAGAAAGTTCTATGTATTTCGCTTTTTTTTTTTTTTTTTAAACGTGTATCTCCAACGTGACTTTGATCGATCTTAACGACTGTAAAGGCCTAAATGGTGTTGCATCCTCGTGTACGTGTGCATGTTTAGATAGATGAATAAAAAACCTTCGTCTAACTGCATGATTGAAATCGATGAGTTTTTGCTACTAAAAGTATCTTGAAAACTTTTTTTATTTTTATTTTTGTTTTCGCTGTCATGCATGAGGAATGCGCGAGTGGATGAAGAAATTGAAAGGGGATGCATCCGCAGCAAGGATGCTTCCACGAAAAATGGAATCCAACTCTTATTTGGCCTCGCCGAGCATCTAATAGTCGTTCAAACTGGCGCCGTTTTGTACTAACAAACTTCGTTTTGCTCTCTGTCTCTCTTGTTTTCTTTTCTTCGATTCAACTTCAATGGCACCACGCGACCCGTCGATGCTTCTCCCCGGGTGTATATGTTATAGGAGGAACGCAAACAAGCCAAACTGGCACTATTGGAATCTCAACAACAGCGCCGACTCAAGGAGAATTCGTACAATGCCATTCAGGAGCAACAGCGCCGTGAATCTTTACACAGTAAGAGTCATCACGATTGCGCTAACAATCCCAACCATTACGATCCAAAGTCAAACATCGAACGAGGTTCATTCAAACGTTAAACGCAACTAACCGAGCACGTAACAATCATTTGTTTTCCTTTTTTTATCCACTAAAGAAACGATCCTGTTCTGTCAGCCGCAGTCATCTGTTGTTCCTCGATCGGAATTTCAAACGCGGACGACAAATGGATCGGATAGAATGGAAACGCATCCGAGCGCAACTGCGTCGCAGCATTTATTGCTTCCGCCAACGACAGCTCCGATCATCACCCACACAGCCGCCACTCCGCAAGGATCTCCAAATGCCACGCTCGATTCCATTTGCAGTCACAGGGAAAGTGCGCCGTGCGTCAGACTATCTCCGTTGAAGTCGGTCAAGTTAGTAGGCGTGTCTCCGCCACGTCGTACTTCGGTAGAAGGTTCTCCTTTACACGGAGATACTGGTATCAATTTGGTGAGTAGAAAGGGCCCAACTTGTTGTAAACTTGTCTTTTATTTTTTTCTTTAAAAGAAGACGCAGCGCGGAGACTTATTCTCACTCGTATAAACAGGGACTCGAGACGTTGGGTTCGCCGTCTTTACTGCGAACGCCGAGCAACAGATCCTGCGCTAGCTCCAGATCGTCTAGACGATCGAGTTTGAATCCCATCATGCCCAGTCGAGGTATTCTCAGCAGAAAGAGCAGCCTGGCTGCCCCCTCAGGGTAAGACATTTCCCTTCTATAACTTTTGCTGCGCTCGCTTTCCACTTTCAGACATTGATGGCAACTTTGTTTCTCGTGATTGCATTGCGTTGCGCCGTCTTATAATTTTCCCGTAAAAATGTACGTAGGGGAGGAATGGTATCATCGCCGGAAGAGTCAGCCGATACCAATTCATTGTTGCCTTTATCGTCCTCGGAGATGCTGGGCGGCGGAAGTGGCGTCCTTCGCCAGGGCAGCAAGAAATTGTGGAGGCGGCTGTCATCGCGGGATACGGCTGGCATCCCCACTAATGGATCACATGCTGATCTGGAAGCTGAGCTGGAAGAGGACCACGCATCCAACGCGGGCAATTACAGCCTTCTAAACAACCTGAACAACCAACGACAACCGAGGTATACAATGTCATTTTTTAACCTCTATGCATTACCCACGTAACAATCGTGTTTACTCAGTTGCAGTAATCATGATCGACTTGCCTGTAATGGCAGCGCCCAACACGATGGAATTCACCAGCCATTCACGCGGAAACCGATTCTGTCTCATCAGAATTCTTTCGGCAGTCCGACAACATTGAGTCCGCAGAATTCTATCCGCAGTAACGGCTCGTCGCCGCGGAGTCCATCACCCGGATTCAATAACCTGGCGGTAAGCATAAATTCGTCGTTATAAACGTTGAGTTTGGTTGCTGAAAACATTGTTTCCTTGGGAGCAGCCGAATAACAACAACAACGGCAGTAATTTGAATTTCTCCATCGGAGAAGGGCAAACGGGGGCCAACAGCACGACAACCAAAACAGAGGAGGAAGTGGTAGTGAAGAAACGGCTAATTGTTCGCCTTTATGAACGATTCCCTCAACTCAAGAAGCGGGAAGACTACGCCCTCTTTATTCTGTCGCCGGAAAATTCGTACGTTTTTTTTTTTTGTTTTTTGTTTTTTTTTTTTGTTAAACAAAATGGAATTAAATTTATTGCGCATAGTTGGCTAAAAATGATATATTTTTAAATGGGGAATTGCAGCCTTCGGCGGTCATGTAGTACGTTGGTGAGAAAGAGTTGGTTCGACCATACAATCCTGTTTTTCATCGGATTGAATTGCGTCACGTTGGCCATGGAACGGCCGCTCATTCCACCCGATTCGTTCGAGCGTGCCTTCCTCTCCGTGTCCAACTATGTCTTCACTTTTGTCTTTGCCATCGAAATGATTTTGAAAGTCATGGCCGTCGGCATGTTTTACGGCCCAAGTGCTTATTTTGATTCCGGATGGAACATCATGGACGGTCTCCTCGTCAGCGTGTCCATCGTTGATATTCTCATGTCACTTTTGTCTAGCGGCAGTCCGCGCATCTTTGGCATACTCAGAGTAAGAAACCGAATTTTTAAACTAATACATTTGCCGTGTATTTTCTCTTAAATTATTATGATTTTTCTAAAGGTCTTCCGGCTGCTGCGATCCTTGAGGCCGTTGCGAGTCATCAACCGAGCGCCCGGCTTGAAATTGGTGGTGCAAACCTTACTATCTTCTTTGAAACCCATCGGAAACATTGTGCTCATTTGCTGCACTTTCTTCATCATCTTCGGAATCCTCGGAGTCCAGGTACTTTTTTGTGTGCATGCATTCAAATGTTTTAATTGCCATTGGACGTTTGATTTGATTTCCCCACAGTTATTCAAAGGGAGTTTCTTCTACTGTGAGGGGCCCAACATCCGTTCGGTCCGCAATCGAACGGATTGTTTGGCGGCGGATCCTCGCAACATGTGGGTCAATCGCGCCTACAATTTCGATGACCTCGGACAGGCCCTAATGGCCCTTTTCGTCCTTTCGTCCAAAGATGGCTGGGTCAACATTATGTACACTGGGCTAGACGCCGTCGGTGTCGATCAACAGGTCCGCTCCAACTATTCATTTGTCAAACCAGGAATGGATTCATTCACACATTTTTCTTGATAGCCGATCGAGAATTACAGCGAGTGGCGCTTAATCTACTTCATCTCGTTTCTGCTGTTGGTCGGTTTCTTTGTGCTCAACATGTTCGTCGGTGTCGTCGTCGAGAATTTCCATCGTTGCCGTGAAGAACAGGAGAAGGAGGAGCGAGCTCGGCGGATGGCGAAGCGGGCGCGCAAAATGGAAAAAAAGCGCAGAAGTAAATCAAACGTCATATCGTCTTTTTCACTATTTTCTTTTCCAGGCTCTTCTCACCATTTTTCTCCAAACAAATAGTAGTTTTGCGTCTTATCAGTTTTAGTTCGTTGAGTTCATGTTTTATTCGAGTTAAAGGTTAAGCCCTTTTTGGCACTCTTTCTAATAGTGTCTTTCTTTTCACCGCTCTCCGAGTTAACCAAGCAATCACGAGACACTTGCACATCGTCACTTTTGTTGTCGTCGATATTCTTAAAAAAAAAAAAAAAGTCCTCGACGATTGTTTTGATTTACTTGACGTTTAGGATTCATTTCAGTTCATTACCCTACCTGAAATCTGTTTTCAACTTCATGTTTTAGTCAAACGTTGTGTGTTTCCAGTAGGATTTTCTGTTTTCTATGTCTTAGTTTCTTCTTTCATTTAATCGCTGTCATCGTGACCGCGGTATAACAGCGGAACTGTTTTCTTTCAGTCTCATCTTACTGAATTGCCATTTTTGTTCAAGTTGGTACTGTAGTCGCACTCAATGACGTCGTCATCGATGGCACTGACCCCGGACCTAAGCCCAGAGCCGTGAGAACGGGTAGGAAATTAGCAATTCCTGACCCACACCAACTTGCTGACTTTTGTCACGTTGTTGTTGTTTTTGTTGTTCTACCTCTTTTAGCCACACACTAGTATAGAGATAGAATAAAACAAAACAGCAACAACCCCAAAAGAAAAATCAAAAACACACTTCCAATCGTGAAAAATCTGCACTGGTGTGACATTCCCCCCCCCCCCTCTCCTGACTGATCGAGATACTGATAAAACAAACACATCCCTTTAAAAAAAAAAAAAAAAATATTGATCCAAACTGGAAGAATCGCCTCTCACAAAAAAACAATTCCGTTGCAGGAAGCAAACACGCCGAATTGCTTGTCCACACACCAATACCAATGTAGAACTATATCGTTGTTATGGATGCTTTGACATGACTCTTTATGATATGTTTTTAATCACTAGTTTTGATCGCTAGACGTAGACGTCATTAACGGCACGCGATCACTCTATTGTATTCCTGAATGTCGTTTACATCACCGTTGTTTTCGCGTGACCCATTTTTTAAATATTTTTATTAAAGGCACATTGTTTGACGATTTGTATAGTACGTCTGCGCGCGTGTGTGTGTGTGCGAGATTTAATTTGAATAGTCCCAATAACCATCCGATATTATTAATAATATTATTTCGTTCATTTTGTTACCTGTAATAATGTTTTCAGAGATGCGACGGCCTCCCTACTACACCAACTATTCACGTTCGCGGCTAGTCATTCACAATGTGGTGACGTCTAAGTACTTTGACTTGGCCATCGCCGCTGTTATTGGTCTTAACGTCGTCACAATGGCCATGGAATTTTACCTTATGCCACCTGTAAGTTTATTTCAATGTTTTGGACGAGCGCGATTAACAATTGACGGTACTGCTGACCACTAGGAACTGGAATCGGCGCTGCGCATTTTCAATTATTTCTTCACGGCCGTCTTCATCATCGAATCCGTCTGCAAAGTCGTGGCCTTGGGAGTGCGACGGTACATCAAGGATCGCTGGAATCAGCTAGACGTCGCCATCGTCATCCTGTCTATCGTTGGCATCGTTTTAGAGGAGATGAAATCCGATTTAATTCCAATTAATCCCACCATCATCCGCGTTATGCGCGTTTTGCGGATAGCCAGAGGTAATTTCAATTCGGTAATCAAGCGAACTTTAAGTTTAAGAAATTTGTTTGGTCATTCCTTAGTGTTGAAGTTGCTGAAAATGGCCAAAGGAATCCGCTCTTTGCTGGACACAGTGATGCAAGCACTTCCGCAAGTTGGCAACTTGGGACTCTTGTTCTACTTGCTATTCTTCATTTTTGCTGCCCTTGGAGTCGAATTGTTTGGTCGTTTGGGTAAATATAAACTAAAATAAATAATAACGGGCCAGGTCGGCTCTATTATTGTCAGTCAGAAATTCATGCGTGTGTTTCCTTACCATTTTCCGACGAGTGTAGAATGTGATGACGACCATCCGTGCCAGGGTCTTGGCGAACACGCCCACTTTGCAAACTTTGGCATCGCTTTCTTGACATTGTTCCGCGTGGCGACGGGCGACAACTGGAACGGCATCATGAAGGACACACTGCGTGAAAACTGCGACCCGTCGGCCGATTGTATCAGGAACTGCTGCGTATCCCGCATTATCGCGCCCATCTTTTTCGTCATTTTTGTCCTGATGGCTCAGTTTGTCCTGGTCAACGTCGTCGTCGCTGTTCTCATGAAACACCTAGAAGAATCGCACAAACAGGTAAGGAGCCACTATACCAATTCCATCGATTTCCTAACATTCGTCGCCACTTAAAACATTTTATTTACCGACTCATAGCTCAAAACTCAACCGGTTATGTTAAAAGAAAAACAAACAAATCTAATCATTCTAAAGTTAACCAATTAAAAAGAACACATTGAAAGAGGTAGTCCATCTATAGAAATTAAAGGAAAACAGGGGGGGGGAATATATACATATAATTAATAAAATAATAATAAAAGAATTGCAAGAGCGATAAGACATGTGTGTGTGTGTGTGTGTATGTGTGTGTTCAGACGGCGGAAGAAAAGATTCAGACGCCCACTACCGAAACGGATGGTGATACCGACGATGATGTCTTGGAGGAAGACCCACCTGAAACCAATGCCTATCCGATGATAACATTGAGCGTGGACAGTGAAACGGAAGCCGAAGTCAGAATAGAAGAAGAAGAAGAAGAAGAAGAAGAAGATGCAACATCATCTGTCTGCAGTCCATGAAAGAAATAATGAAAAAAACAAAAAACAAAACAAAAATGAATGCATGCACGCATGCGGAGATAAAACAGGATCACCATTGTGCAACGACTTCAAACGCCAAATATCTGGGTAGAAAAGAAATAGTGAACTGAAGGACGAACATAAGAAACACCCAACGACCTCACGTTTCGGTTCTGATGTCATCCGCACGGCAAAAAAACACAGTGATCAAAGGCAAAATAAAACTTAAAAACCCTGGATCCCCCTCCCTCGAAGAATTCGTTCGAAACCCACCCGTAGAGCGTAAGCAATCGATTTGGCAAGGCAGCACCAACCGCAGTTTGATCACACACTTATCTCTTAAAATCTCGTTTATAACAATCACGTTTGGTAACCAAACAACAACAACAAAAGAAACACCTTTATTTACATCATAGTGTTTAATCGGCCATTAGGTGTTATGTTTCTCGCCTTAATAACATCCTGACTGCCCCAAAGAAGTTTAAACAATGCTACATGATCTTGCTGATGTGTATTCCATTTTGTGCATGTTTTGGAATGGAATGAACGCGAAATGTCTAGAAAGAGTCGGAACTAAACAATTGCCTGGTAGAATCACCCAGCAGATTGCTGATAGAAGAAACCTCACAGAATAAAGAGCCTCTCCTTCGTGTGCGATGTGTTCAATGTGTCATTGTATTTGAAACTAACGAATGGTTTTGCTTTACTCTTTCACCTGACGACAGATGGAAGACGATATGGAAATGGAGATGGAATTGGCCGAAGAATTTGCACCTCTGCCGGCCGCTAACGACGAGACTGTTAAAGTAAACGACGAGCTTGAAGAGCTGGAACTGACTAACACCGCTGCATCCTGAGTCTTTACCTTTATCTCATCGAACAAGTAGAAAAGTTTTTTTTTCTTTCTTTCATCCTAGAGAGGTTAAATTTTAAGAAATCAGTCCATTTGTTTTTTTCTTGTGAAACCGGATGGGTAAAATAGTTTCGTCTCGTCGACGGATGTTTATAGAAATTGTGCGTCGTATTGAGAAAAAAAAAACTTGTTCTGTATTACCTGTTTCGAAATGCATCAGGTATCGCACAGGAATAGTTTTCACGTCCGTATCTCCATCTCGTCCTTCTTCGTTTCCCTCCTTTTTAGTTTCAATCAATTTTTTTCCAAAAGATGATTATAATCATCGTTTGATTTTTCTTTTTAAATATGGACAAGCACTTGAGCGCCTTCTCTCATTCCTCCTTGTGTAATCAACATGTTATCCTGCACCCTGCAGCTCCTTCCATCCAAGACCAGCAACTTCGCTCTTTGATTTCTTCCCTTTGCAATTTTTTTTTTTCTCTTTTTTGACTCTCTCCCTTTACTTTTGTCAAATTGAGAAACGAAAGAGTCTCACACACATGATCACCTGACCGTCTCACCATAATATTGTGACTGTTTGCGTAGAGAGCATTGTATTTTCGACTTGTCGTCAACGGCGAAATGAAAACCTCTTTGTTTTTTCATTCGTTTTTCTCTCTAGTGTAAAGTGACCCTAACTAAACATCGGAAACATTTTTTTGTTAAATATATATAACTGTTTTCATGATAGTTTACTATATCGTTTAAAAATGAATCTTTCGGGAGGATTGTATTCGAGTTTATAGCAATACCTTATGATTATTACTCACCTTACATTTGAAGTGAACAGACGAAAATGATACACCCCCTACACCAGTACCGTATACCCTCAAGCCCTCCCGAATTCTGTACCATTGTATTCTCCTCTTACGTGAATGCCCCTGTAAAATGACGCTGTGTTACAACCGCAAAATTTGTTTCCGTTTAAATTTTTGTTTACTATTTAGTTTTAAAGAATTTTTACGTGGAAGAAAAAAAATTGATTCGAAAAAAAAGTTAATTCAAATGCGGAATCTTGTGCGGTACCGTGTTTTATTTTTAACGGTGATCTTCTTGCCAAACCATTCGTCCTGATAATCGACTTTACGTGGGTTTCGCTTTATTTTACCATATTTAGTGTAATCACGTTTCTGGCGTTTAAATCGTTTGGCATTTATTTCGTCTCTGTTGTGGTACTTTTTTATCGCAACAGGAATGTGAAAATGCCCTTTTCAGTGTTGACTGAAGAAAAAAAAAACCGGTCGTGACATGAGTAATTAATGGCACAGCTTACGTGTAACTTCCTCTACTCCCACTCGCAGTTGACAGGGTATCCGTGCGATACCTCAAAACTCGTGTAGGCTACTCCAAACTACAGTGTAGGTATTGATGCAATGTCTCCGTGAGCTTTTGACACGTCCTCACGAAATTGAACAACTTTATCTCGTTTGCTTAATATCATTCTTATCTGACCCGTTGGGCGTTTCTATAAAGTTTCTAGCTAGACTCACGAATGTGGCAGTCGATCGTCTCAGTTTTCCAGTTAAGAATGGCCGGTACGAACAAATTGTTCAAGGTGTTTGCAATCATTTTATTGCTGGGCGCCGTACTCCTAATTGTCGACGCTTCAAATAAGAAACATTTGAAGAAAAAAACAGCTTCAAAGAAGACCTTCAAACAGCTTCTATTTTCCGACGATGACGATCTGATGCTCGGAGATGAACCGGAGTCTAGCGGTGATGGTTCTAATGTCCCAGATAATGAAGGAAGTGCGAGTCCAACAATCAAGTCCTTGCCACAAGCTAACCAGGTCGATCCTGATTTCTCCATCGACGGATTACCGGACATCAACGATCTTCTAACCGAAGAAGGAAATAATTTTAAATGGCCAACGTTTAAACCTCCAGTGCAGCCAACGGCTAGACCCCCCTGCCATTCAACTAACTCTTGTCCACCGGTGAAACTCCCCTGTCAATCGGGTCAACCTTGCCCACCGGCCCAACCGCCCTGTTATGGTAAACCCTGTCCACCAGTACAACCTCCGTGCAATACAGGTAAACCTTGTCCACCGATCCAACCTCCTGTGCGACCTCCATGCCAGTCAGGTAAACCTTGTCCACCGATCCAACCTCCTTGTCATTCAGGTAAACCTTGTCCACCGGTCCAACCACCGGCCCAACCTCCTTGCCATTCAGGTAAACCTTGTCCACAGGTCAAGCCTCCGTGCCAGCCTAATCGCCCATGTCACTCTAAACTTCCGTGCCACTCATCTAACGGTCTCTGCAACCCACTCAGCCTGCCGCCTGCATACAGCCCAACCAGCGTGTAAGTTATTTTCAATTATTGTAGCTGACCAATATGTGTAATCACGATCCTGTCAATCATCAGCTAGTCACCACTCAGTCGAGGCATCAAATATTGGTTCAATTTTTTATCTCACTAAATGGGTAGAAGATTACCAAAAAAAAGAGAATGTTAATGCTTGTTTTGACAGACGTACTTCTGTTTGATCGATTAAGATCTTATTTGGATAGTGTATGGACGTCCAAGTCCTTCACTTTATCTCATGTATGAAATTCACCTTTAAAAAAATTGTTTCACTATTGGTTTATAGGTGTGGAAAAACCTACTTTTGTCGAAAAGGTTTCAGCGGCCCTTGTAATAGAAATGAAGTTTTTACTTCTTCGCCGAGCCATTTATCACGGCCCGTCTCTTTTGCACGCTCGAAGTGCTCCAACTATTTTTCTCCGCCGCCAGGTTGCTTTTCATCAACGAATAATCCGTTCACTTTAACAGGCAAGAGCTCACCTGGGTATTGTACGATTCGCTATGCCCAGCAGCCTTGCTACGGCTACCCTTCGTAAGCCTCATGAACATAATTATACCCAATTTTTTTTTAAGATTATTAAATTTTTTTTTTGCCTTTTGGTTAACCTTATAGGACGTACCGCTATTGCAAACAAACGAAACACTGCTATCCTACCATGTCCACGTCACTGTACAACCCAAGGTGAGTAAGACTATTGACATTTCCAAATAATCCTACTTATTATTGAAGGACCATTTTTTTTTTTTTAATTATTAATAGACCATCACACGGGCCGTGTCTGGCTGACCAGTATTTTACTGCCGCAGATCAAAGCTACGGTTATTGTCGTTGCAGTCGTCCCAACTATGTTCATTGTCCAAAGACCAATCGCTGTTATCCAGCATACACTAAGGTAGATAAGGAAAGCGCGTACATGGAATACCTTTCTTGAATTGTGTTCACGTGCTTGCCAGCTTTACTTATCTCGCAATCGTTTGCTGAAATTAACTTTTTGAAAAAAGGGCTCTTGTTCCACCGGCCAGTGGCTTGTTCCACACGGAAATCATGGCTTAGCTACCTGTAAAGCTTGCCCTTGCCCTTCGCTGGCGGACGGTCAGCACATTTACTGGAGCGGGACGGGCCAGCAACATGGAAGACCGGGTTGCTACAAGTCACAAACCCGTGGTCCTTGCCGACACGGCATGCGATTTGTGATCAGCGATATTCTCACGGGTTCTGCGCATTGTGTCCGCAATCACTCGGACAAGAGACGGCCGAGTTCGAGTTACAACTCGTTGTTGAGCGACTGGAACTTGTTTTACGGGAAATTCTAAGTTTTAACCGGTCAGTGCAATAAGTTTTAGAAATTTGCCGAACCAATCGTTTGTAAGAAAACGTATGTATGTAGTCAGGATAAAAATGCAAGATTTTGATTTTAAAACTCGCAAAAATCCAATTCAGTACTGCCAAGAAATAAAATAGCCTTTCTTTTTGTCCCTATTTTTTGTTGTGTTGTTCACTTTAATTTAGGTAACAACGTAACTGATTGTTTTGGGTTTGGATCACAAAATAGAAGCCAATTCTATTATTTCCAACCTATTAATGCCTGATTTTTTTTTCCATTTTTTTTGGTTTTTTTTTTTTGTTTTTGTTTTTGTATTTGATATTTCAGTTGTTAGCGTTTCCGTAAAAGAAAAATCAAACACTAGCCGTTTCTAGAACACAGTCCTGGCTGCAATTAAGCACTATAGACGAGTTGGCGGATTCTTTGACGCTTTTAATATATAATTTTTGAATTTGCCTGGATTACTTATGGTTTATAGCAAGCGTTACTTGCCTTGTTATCAAACTTGTTTAATAAGGAGTTACTGGGTTTGTTGCGTACAGACAAATTTAGTCATATGAAACTGTCTAAAACCGCGATAAAACAACATTTTTATTTGCCTTATCAACTTCGTATCAGCAGAGCGCGATACGAAAATAACTACGCAGAGTCTCGCGACAAGTTAATCTGTAGGAAAATTAACTGAACCCAATTCCCTTTTGAATAGGCATTTCAAAAACATTGGCAGTTGTTTACTTTTTTAGAAAGCACAATTAAATTCCTGATTTGTAGAACCAAAATAGTTTTAAATCAGTTAGAACAAGTCCATGGTTCATTTTCAATTTCACGTAGTTTCCACTGTGAAGCATACACAATAGAGCTCCAAGACAATGTGCAAAGTTCAAATCCGATTTTTTTAGTACAACAGTGGCTGTCGGTTTGTACCGTTGGCAATTCCCTGGCAAAGTGTACGAGATTCTCAATTTTGGATTAGATTCACATTAGATTTTGGCCTAAGATTCTTAATTTGATTCAAAATTTACACAGGTTGAGGCCTAGATTCTAAATGATTCTTGACATAGGTGTACGAGATTTAGATCAGTTGCCAACTCCTCGTTGTATGAGCAAATACAAAAATCATATTGATATTCTTCTTCTAATTTTTCACATTTGAATATTCCCCAGGAATTTATTAAATAGACACAAAATGGATTTATCTCATTCCAGATTATTGTAAAAAACACTAATGTTCTTCGTAAAATTTGGAAGGAAATTAAGAAAAAAATTCCTTGTACCCAATGAGGTTTCCATTATTGTTAATCGACTTGTTAATTCATTTTTCTACTTTTTCATATGATTTAGGAATGATTCCACGTGTTCGTTATTCCGAAAGGTGCGTTTCCGCAATTCACTAGGAATAGGAAAGTCAGAGAAAGTCGGAAGTGTTAAAGTCGGACAGAAAAAAAATAAATATGAACGGTATTTGGTTCAAGTCAGCCATCTGTTGTCGTTCAAAATGTGGAAAATAAATCAACTTCCAGCTTGAATTCGTGACTGGTTTGGCTAGAAGCCGCAAGGCTCCCATCCTCGCAGATATCGTGTTAATCCACAACCGGTTTCCTTAAAGGAAAAATCCAAATCGACGACCTATAGATTGGGTGAAAAAGGCAGCGCCCTCCGCATCTAACATAAGTTGTATCTTTCTCGAGTTTTTGGTTGTTCAGCATACAATATATTTCTAACGTTGTTGCTCGACAGGAAGGATGGATGGTACCTCTGTTTTCCTTTGCATGTTTCGCAAATGTTTCTCTGCGAAGAAAGCAGTTTCCTAGAGCAAAAAATTCTTTCATGTACGCCTCAATATTTGGAACACGCCGTGCTATTCTTCTGGTTCTTTTCATCGCCCCCCAATTGATAGAAACTCGATCAGTTGTTAGAAAAAGAAGATGGTTCACAACTTGTCTATCATCGCAGATATACGTAGAAAGTAACTTGTTTTATCACGCAATAGTTACTGTTAACTTTCCCCTGTTTTGCTGGTCCGACATAATTACCCGCAAGATGATCCTGCTCACCTGCTGTCATCCCTGAATTACGGTTGTGTATATAAAGGCTAAGAATTGGAATTAGGAATCATCAGTTGCACAACTGCCTGTCTCCTCTAAACAGTCATCAGCATGAAGGTAAACAATTCTAAACCACACATTTTATTTTCTGTAAAGATTTGAATGTATCGTAATGAATTGTGTAGTTCCTCATTTTCGTCACCCTACTCGTCCTCGCTGCCGCTGATACAGATATTGAGACTGAATATGAGGCCGTAGAATCTCAAGACACAAGACAAGTCGTCTACGTGAGTCGTTTAGCCTCTGTTACTTGGGTAGTTGAAATTTTACTTGATAAACGTTAACTGTTGTTTTTTTCAAAATAGCCACCTCAACCATACAGCTATTCGTACAATGTGCAAGACGAGGAATCGAACAATGACTTTATTCACTCGGAAAACACGGACGGCAAGGTAACCACTGGTTCTTACCGAGTTTCCCTTCCAGACGGCCGGACACAGCTCGTTACCTACAGAGCGGACGAGAACGGTTATACCGCTAATGTCGAATACGAAGGAGAAGCTCATCACCCTGATGGATACGTTGCTCCGCCTTCACCATCGTTCCAGACGCCAGTTTCTGTTCCCTATTCGGTTGCGGCTTCATCGAACAGCAAGGTCCGCGAAGCCCCAGTTTTCAAAGAAACAGCGGTTTCCGCTGACAAGGAGCCTGTCGCACCCAATACCAAGACAAGTGATGAACCGGCCTATAAGGAAACAACTGCTTCGTCAACCAAGACTCGTGATGCTCCATCTTACAAAGAGTCTACTTCGCCATCTGTAAAGGAATCTGCTGCACCGGCTTACAGCCCACCTTCACCGCCATCTTATCAAACTGCTGCTCCAGTAGCCTATCAAGCCACTGCTCCACCATCGTACAACCCTCCTTCACCACCAGCGTATAGTCCTCCATCTCCACCAGCATACAGCCTTCCTGCCCCAGTCGCATACAATCCTCCTTCTCCCCCAGCTTACAGCTCTCCATCTCCCCTCTCATACCAGACTCCTGCTCCGTCAGCATACCAGTCATCTGCCTACAAGACAGTAGCCTATAGATCTCCTTCTCCTTCGGCCTATAGAGGTCCTTCTGCCCCAGGATACAGGCCTTCAGCTTATGGCTTTACTCCAATTGGACCTACTCCTCTCGCCTACAGAGGCTAAAGAGCCAGCATCCCCTGGTGCACCTGCCCTGCTGGTCACGCTGTGTGCTTCCACTTATAATTTCAGTGTCAACGTAATCCATAATAACGTTGAAATCAATACACGTAAAATAGATATAGCTCAAAACTTATACATGTTTTTATTTTTTATCTTCACCTTAAGTAACCAAACTGTGACGAATGGAATTACTTAGGGCCTCACAACGTCTTGTCCGTATTTCACAACATCTAATTTGTGATTGGTTATGTTTGGGTTGACTGGAGTATTTCTTTATGCACTTAAAAGTCGACAGATACCAAAAGCGTAAATATTTTTTATCAGTGCTTAGTCGTACGACCATTTGCCTGTATAGTGACAACAAATCAATGGTTTGTCGATAGCTGCGTTTATTTATAAGCTATATTGCATTTCTCCATGTTTCGGATTTCAAGTACCATTTTCCAACTTCTTGGTTTTCTTAAGCGAACGATTCAGTCAACTAATGTCATATATATACAGTACCTACCAGAACTCTTTGGAAGCCGGAGAGAACCTTTTGCAAAAACGCCGTTTTTGCGGTTCTCTCAGTGCTACAATTTTTACCCAAATGGTACTATTTTTTGTGTGTACGTTCTCATGAATAGTGAGAACGTCCCTAATTTTTTCCACAATTTTATTTTAATGGGAAGGGTGGGTAAAAATTCGATGAAAAATTCTTTAGAAAGCCGAGAGGACCTTATGCAAATGAGATCACTTTGGCTTTTTTTTAAACAAACACTCAAACAGCTAGGGCTACGAAGACGCAAAAGGGCTTTAAAAAAAGAGCTACGTTAGCTCTACCTGTACGGATTCTCAGCTTTTCAAGCTAGGGTCTCAACTACAGCATATGCGGACGATATTGCCATTGTAGGATCGTCAATCCGAGAAACGCAAAGAACTCTCAATGCCATAGAGGACACGGCAACCTCGTTAGGCTTGAAGTTTAATCCAGGTAAGTGCACGTCCTTAACACTTATTAACGGAAAATCTGTTACAGACAACTCGTTGAAAATCGGAGACACCGAAATAAGACCCCTTGCAGAAGACGAGCCCGAGACTGAGGCCATCTGCTTTTCAACAAATCGAACGGAAAAATAGCGATTTCTATGCTAGGGGTTGAAAGTTTTAAGATATATTGACAGATGCTGCCAAATTTGTCAATATTTTTGGTTTTCAAAAATACGTTATACTAGACCCAGATTGTGTTGTTTCGTAGACGTTCAGATGAGACATTGAGATTTGAATTCCTTTGTTTAGCGGGAAAACCATGTTTACATTGTTCACTAATAGATGGCGCTATCGACAGGCTTTGGCGTCGCTCAGCGTCAGCAGGCATTTTTTCTTCTAACGTAAAAATTTGCAACTATTTCATAAGTAATACCCAATTTACTTATTGTTAATGCATTATCGAACATGAGTTGTTTGGTTTATAGTCAGAGGCACGTATTAAATAGGCTTTACGAAGATTTAATTACTTTGTTTTCTTGTTTGAGCAAATTTACTACTTGCTGCCGCATCAACACAGTTTTGAGTCAGGCAACGCATATATAGGAAACGAATTTAGTAGTTCAGTATCGCTTCTCGGCCTTTTGGCTAAGATCAAAGTGTAGTATCTGTTCTTATCAGCTTAATATCTGATACGGGTTCAAATGGACCCCAGAATATTAAACTGATTTTTGGAATCAGGCGGGAATTTAGTGCTTGCACTGATCCCGCCACGGGTTGACCCGGTATTGCAGTACCTCCGGGATCGGCTCACCCTTTAAGAGGGATATAATTAAAAATATAAAGAGTATCGGTTGAATGTATTAATTTGTTAGCATTGATTAAACTATATCTGATATGACAACTTCAGTCTATCACGGTCTTAACACGTATCCAGAATGATGTATAATTTTATTTAGTACTGGGTAAAGAGTGAAAGGGTTATTATCCAGCACGTATCAAACTGATAAATGTGATAGGGAAAAATTGCTGGACTAATACCAATATTGTGTACAGGATGATGATTAACAATCCCTTTTTTAAAGGCAGAAACCTCGTAAGCTTGCATTTCAATGGTCTCGTCGTATTCTTCTATACTTACTTTTTGGGTGACTGGAGGACGGAGTGTATTTATTCATTCGATTTTCTTTCTTATTAGAAGCCCGGAGTTGGTCATATTCTCATACGACCGATGATAACGTTTGGCGCTCAAGTTAAAGGTGCAAAGTAAAAGATATATCTTGCATCTTTTTCGAGTAACGAAAGTCGAAAGTTAACACAGCGTTTTGTGTGGTTTCCTCTCTCGGAGCGAATCAGGGGAAGGCAGTGTTTTTGAATCGCGCCAGTTGTAGAAACAAAAACCATTTTTTAGCTGTCGTTTTGAGGACCATATAAAGTTTGGGAGGAACAAATTAAAAATATTCGAAAATAACATCATGAAAATTACCCGAAAACAGCCTTCCATTTATTAACCATCCCTGTCTTGTTACTAGTTGCTTCTGTAAAATTTGATACACTCGGAACATTTGTTACGTTAGAAACATTGATATCGGTCAATGTTGTATTAGTTGTGCTTAACGTAGTGGTAGTGGTTTCCTCTCTCGGAGCGAACCAGGGGAAGGCAGTGAGATTTAAATCCGGGGGTGGCTCTGGAGTAGAAGGTCGTTGATCGGCTTTCATTCCAAAAGGCCGAAGCTGATAAAGGAAATAATCGTATACGTACATCTGTTGGGGATTGACATAATGAAAGGAAATGGCGCTATCCGAGCAGCATTCGCGTCCCTTAAAATAGCGTATTAAATTTAATCATTGGCTACAATGATAGTGTCTGAAACACCTTACTTGAGTGGGGGCGTAGTAGATGTTATTCCAGTACCAATAACTTGGCGTAATTTTACCGGCGAAATAATGTTGCTCTGGAACAAAAGGAAAGAACCTTCCTCTTCCCTTAGAGTCGCGCGTGTCCATGGCCGAAACATTCAGGTTTTGCATACACTTTCCTTCAGTAACCAACCGTTTGAAATTAAGTTGAAATTTTAAAAATTACAATTTGACGTTGGAAACGAACCCATTTCTGCATCTTCTGCGCCTTCGTGATCATGTCGGCAAGCCAACGCATTAAAGTAACTGATAGTACAAATTAAAAACAAAAATTTATGTAGAAACAAAAGAAAGTCACAAAAATTTTACCCTTCCTCCACGAATCTCCTTGTAGCTTCCTTACTCAATACATATCCTGTAAAAACAGAGTTGATTATTATCGCACGATTATCGATTGTCGTAACTCAGTAAAGGATTCCACTTATCTTACCAGCCCCGCCACTGAAATATCCAGTCTCAACAATTGATTTATATTTGTGGCCGAACCACAATGCTTTCGATGTGTTGTAGGGTGTCAAAAAGTAACGCAAGTTCTCAACAATTACGTACCTTTAAAAAAATAGTAAATATCTAATCGCTTTGCTCAAGAAAAATTAACGAAACAATTTACGTGTCATCGTCAGCTTTAAGAAACCAATCTGCCTCATCGCGATAGTGGTTCCATATATGGCGAAATGCCTCCCTCGTTTTGCCCCACAATTGATTACGGCCTTCCCGCACTGGCAGCTGTACAGATGGCAAAATTGGATCTGCATTCGAAAAGCAAATAAAAATCCGACATTTTTGACGCACTTTTTTTGTTACCCGATTTTCGCACCTACTGCGGAGCTCATAAACAGTAGAACATTGCAGCGCTTCCCCCAGGTTTCTTTCACTGCCAGTGCTTTTGTCTTGTGATTATCCGGTGACGTTAGGATCCAGCAAAGAACGCGCACCTTTCCGTAGAGATCTGTCTTTTCATCAACTTGCGCTAAAGACACTTTTTTATCGGACGAACAAACTGATGTTATTTTTAAGTACAATTTACCGATATTGACTCTGTTGCTGTGGGCTTTGGGAATCTTGCTGGACGTTTCGTGAACAACATGCGGTACGACAACGTTATTGCCAGTGAGAAGTCTTTAGTTAAATGTTACATGGGTTAATTAACATTTTAAATAATACTTAAATGAAGATTTACTGATGGATTGATTGGTTCATCAAAAAGATGATACAGCAACCAAAGACGATACTAATGGTGAGCGTTACATTTCGACGAGAAAGGCACCGCATTGTCGACTCTTCCAGTGATAAACACTTTTCCAAGAACAGCTTCGTCCGAACTGGTAAAAAGAGTACGTACGTGATCTTCACAGCTGAGACTGGTAGGCACTAAACACGATTCTGTTGTTGACGGCGAGGTTCGCATACGACGGGAGTTGCTTCACCTTGTTGCAACTCGGAAATAGAAAAAGTGGAAAATAAAAAATGTGTACTACCCGGAAAAACCGATGGTGCATGTTAACTACTTACAATATCGAAAAAATTATCGTTCCGGGCATTAACCAAGAGCATACTTACACTAAATCCCCCTTTTTTGTGTGTTTCTCCTCTGGTTATATTAGACGGCCATGGCTATGTGGAAGAAACGATCTTCGTGTTATTGCCCGATTACGACTGAAATTACAATAGTAAACTTACTGCTTCAACACCTAACCGATGTTACGTCCTTTAGAAAAACTACTGCCACCCGTAGGTATTGCTGCACTGTAGCATTTTCATGACATGCAACTAAAATAAAAAAATAATATAAAAAACAAAATAAAGTCCTTTATTCTACCCGCACCAACGAGTATGGAGATCTTGCAAACCTTGTACTTCCACCTTTCTCCGACCGCCGCCAGTCAAATAATTTATTTTATACCTTTGACTATTGGATCACAAGGAAAGCCAGAAGTTTTACTTTTAAACTTTCCTTCTTTGTCGCTCGCAACAGCATATTGTCGATTACACTTTTACGCCATTGCAACGCATGAGCTCTTTAACCAATCATTATAAGTAGAACTTTACGATCAAAAGCATTTGCGGTTAGTTAAACGTCCAAACTCATTGACTGTTCTTTGTTTAACTTCTTAGGTTTTTCCTCTCGAGTGCAACAAATTACCTTTTAGACACCCTCCGTTTGATTGCAATCGTCTAAAGATGAAGGTCACTATCTTGCCCCGTGGACGTCTGCCATGGCCGGTAACGTGCTTTCCACCAATTTTCGTTTTCATTTAAAAACAAGTGAAAATAAAGGTAAAGAGTAAAAATGCAGTCTGCCCATAACAGTCCCGCATTCCTATTTTTATTTAGGGCTGAATGAGTCATCCAATCAGAAGGGAGCCATATGGCGTAACAAAGACACGATGGAAAAAAAGGCAAAATGCCGTAGTGTTCCACCTGTTGTGAATCTTGAGCAAATGGTTTGAAATTGTTTCCAGATGTGATATCTCTGGGTACGTACACATCGTTGAAAACTTCGTTGGCCTTCAGACTTGATGTTAGCCGTGAATTCATTATCCTTTGTTGCTCCATTTTCCATCGCAGCTCTGCTGTCACGAAGGTCAACGACACGTGTTTAAAGTTTTGCAGCTTTGATATAGCCGGTCGGTCGCCGAGAACTTGTGTTAGAAAAAACCAAGCGTAACTGTTAGCAAACTTTTTCTGGTTGAGGTTACGTAAAGTCGTTGAGTATAGATCGTCTGAGTATTTATCACGTTTTAGACGAAATAAGGGATAAGCTATATTGTCGATTAGGAATAAAAAATCGTTTGCAGTTTTTCCAAGTTGCTGAAGAATTTAAACGAATATTGAAGGTAGCTAAATCCCTTGCTAAAACTAGCGCGACCTCGCCGTATTCTTGAAATGCATTTTGACTTGAATTGAAGGTAAAAGAAGTTTGAAAGCATTGCAACATCAATGTGTTGTTAGTGGCTCGTTGAGTCCCTTTCCTAAATTTTTTACTTTAATTGTTTTACCTGCTTTTTATTTTATTTTTGTTTTGCAACCTCGAATCGACAAAATTAGCAACTTGGTGCCTAGTAGCTAGTACGTAACGCTAAATTATACCCCATACTTTTTCAGCACTTCGATTAGTACCATTAATTTAATTTGCTTTGAATAATTACCAACAAATAACGTCATCTTGCGGTGATTTATAACCAAACTAAAACACTTATTCCGAATATAATATTAATTTCCCCCTAAATTAAGCGATTTTTGGATAAACGGAATCAAAGTCGCAAACATCTTGAATCAGCTTCAAAAACTGTAAGTATTAACTCTAAAATTTAGGATTAAAATCATGTTTCACAGCATTATCTAAGTATTTAAAAAAATAGAGACCGGGCTAATTTTGTCGGGCTTAATTGTAAAGCCCGAGTGTTTCGTGAAAAAAAAAAGCCGGTCGGAAAGCAAAAGAAATAAGTCCGTGAGTAAGAAATTCGTCCACTAGATGTCTTGCCTCAACATTGTTAAATCTGCGAGATAGTAAGGGTGTACGGAAGGGATAGGGACTTTTGGGCTAGTTGCCCAAAGGACTCCAGGTTTTCCGACACTTGGACTTCTGGCACTCGACACTTGGACGACCGGTTCGCGACAGGAGGACATCTGTCTAGCGACGTTAGGACTACTGGTTCCCGACGTTTTGGCGCGACAATGAAATGTTGCTGAACCCAGCAAGTCCTTTACGAGATTACGACAAGTGAACTCCCGGGTCAGCGACGTTTGGACTCTTTTTCTTTCGGTAAGTATTTTAAATTTGACTGGTCTTCATATTTCATTGTAATTATTGTCTAGCTTATATTTATCTTATGTTTATAGCTTGGATTTATCGGCTAGATTATAGATTCTCTTATTACTGTAATGTAAAAAAATTGAATACAATTACGTGAGTTTAGAGCCACTTGCAATAATTGTGTCATCGTTTTATTTACTTTTTGGACATGTCCTTTAACGAAAACCAAAGTGTTGTTTACGAATTAGTCCAGAATTTTGTGAAATCGCAAGAACGTCTGGCCAGCGAAGGCCTGGAGTTCGTGGTTCGGGCAAGCAGTTGTTTAAGGGGCTTCCTTGCCTGTGTTATTTTTAAAGCCTTGTGTTATTTTTTAAGTTATTTATTTTTTATTTTTCCTTATGTCCTGCCTAAGTGTAACCAAGCACTGTTTAAATTTACGTTTGATCGTGATTGCCATATGTGAATAATTAATCATCCCTAGTTTATCCATTATCCCCATATCCACATTTGAATCACCCATGTTTATATATTTTGTTGACACTAGAAACGCAAAAAATACTAAACAGCATCCCTAGCCTTTTACTTGAATTAATTTTCATGGATAAACTAGGGATGATTAATTGTTAATTCCACGAGGTCGCGAAGCGACCGATGTGGAATTTTAATTAGAGGACTAAATTAAATACGAGACTTTAACGGTGTGGAACACTGTATTTAGCTCCTCCCAAGAAGCGATAGCCGCGCCATCGCCCGCATACGGGAGAATACCCGTCACTACCTCAGAACTCTTTACATATAAAACACAAATAAGTTCGAGGGGTGTAAGAGGTTAGAACATAAATAAACAAAACAAATGAATGACTTCTGAAGAGTTCTTGACCTCTGGAACAAGACAACCCGGTGATTAGCTGAGATGGTTGTTGAAGTTTTTGTTGCCACCTCTGAAAGGAAAACAAAAAATAAATTTATTTATTTATTTTTATTTTTTTTTCCCCCAATGATTAATTAAATGGGTGGCGGGTGGGAAATAGAAACCGTTAAAGTCTCGTATTTTAATTAGTCCTCTAATTAAAATTCCACATCGGTCGCTTCGCGACCTCGTGGAATTAACAATTACACTCCCAATACAATACTCACTTTAACGGTGACTTCAAAGATCAATCACTCGGAACTTATTTGAGTTAACACTGCTTCCGTTGGTGATAATAATGCGGTATAGTAGCCCCGACGTGATGATGGCCCGACAATGCTGGACTATTATTGCTATCCATCCCATATTGTTGCTGTTTAACAGCCCCCACACCTCCTAAAATGGGACTGGTGCCATTATGGTGCTGGAACGCATGATCGCGATGATGATAATGATGATGACTCGATTTAATGATCATCAATCGACTTTCTCTTCTCAGATTTTGTCGTTTCCGCCAGTAGATGACGAGGACAATCAGGCCGGCTGTTAAGACGATCCACAACATCACCAACAGGCTTATACGGCCCCGCAGCTAGTTCACACCAACCGAATCAAACCATTGCTAGAAGCTATGATCTGGAGGGACGACCCCTGTCCCGACTTTGAAGACCTCCGGCTAAATCCCGCAAGACAAGTAATCGAAGAGGAAGAGGAAGAAGAGCTCACACCGGTAGAAGACGACACAGCCGAGTCCTCTTACCCTCTGGAGGCGTTTTCCCTAGACCTCCCGACAGATGAAAATGAAATGAACATCTCAAGCCCATTTTTCGGTTTCACGCCGCCAGACCAGGTCGACGAAGAGTTGGCACAGCCAGCCAGACCGGAAAGACGCATAGGGCTACGGCCATGGTCGTCAATACGCCCGCCAAGAAGATAGTCAAAAAAGTTTTGTCGTGTATACATGTGTCGCATGCTGAAGAAGGAACTGTTAACTATGATCATATAACTCATGAACTTCTCCACCTTACAGTGTTTTTCAGATCCTCACGTTAGCCGCCTTTTGTGGACTGAATTTAGCGTTCAACGCTACGACCTGCGATTGCGACAATGCCATTCATAAAGGATTCATTCAGTTTGCTGACGAAGGATGTAAACACAAAATCACTTCAACGGCCCCTGTTCGAGTATATTATAACGTGTATTCCACACTCCCGGTCGCGCAGAGATTCTTAGCACACACATGTACCATGTGGAAGATGAGCAAAACCGTGTATCGTGACTTTTTACAGTGGGACCACGTGAAGGAACACCGCATGCCGCTAGACGTCACCGCGGCCGAATGCCGAAGATTACGTGACTCGCGGCTGTGGGACAGACAGCCTATGAACAGTTTAGGGTCCAACAAATGGTCCTTGGAAGGCTCGCCCCATGTGCAAGGTAGTTGGCTGCAAACCAGCGCGGACTATCTGGTAAACTGCCGATTAGAAGAAGTGGTCCTCGAAACAGAATGCTCGGACTGCGTTATTAGCTCTCTCATAGGAGACATTCCGGCATCCGCCAACGGCTCCTTCGTGCACAATCTCGTGACCATAGTGTGGGACAATTCATTGAAAGAATCTCCAAAAATGCCAAGCCAAGCAAGTTGAAGAAGGACTAGCAATGCTGTACGAAACAACAGACCCCAAAATTTTTCGAATCCGTGATTCTAACAAACAACTAGACTTCGTAGTGAAAAATGTCAGCGTCGGACTTTGCAAGCCGGCCACTAATTTCTCAAACTTCCGACTGGTATAAGGAATGGATCGCGTAGTCGCTTCTTGGATTTTCGCGAACAGTTCCAAAAGTGATGCGAAAATAGGCAATAAAAATATGAACATCTCAACTCTGTTGCGCGCAGAAATAGACGCCGTAGCGCACACGCAGTACATCCGAGATGTCGCAGTAGAAATGTCAAATGGACTAGCGGAAGAAATCCGAGCACTCCAGTGTCAAATTCGGGAGACTGCACATAAAAATGCTATTGCCACCGCCCAGTACAACGGCTGGCTAGCCGCCAGTTATCTTAATCTTCCCAATTGCACGAAACTACAACCAACCGGTAAAGACGTCGCAGTGCTTCAATGCACACCCCGGGTAGTCACCTTTTCAACAGCCATTACTGACTGCGGTCCCCAGCCAAAAGTGGGAAACTCCGCCATAAGTGTGGGAGGATGGGAGCTTACGGAGTACAGGGAGTGCTACTGGCATTCCGATTTCGTCAACTTTAACGGCCGCGCTCACAGCTACAGGAATGGAACTGGGGAACCCATCGTGCCCTCTGTAGCAATCAAAGGCACCAAGCTAATTAACGCCTTATCGTACGAAGTGGATAATACGCTCGGCACAGTACTACAACTACATCCCGCATTAAAACAGAACCCGCTGAGCCCAGCCGAAGCCATGGCGGACATTCTAGCAACGGTCCACGAACACAGCACTAAGGACATAAGACTAACGCGCCGGGTTAGCAACGTCTTACTTAGCGCCTACGACGCACCACACGTCTCCTTTATGGCAAGAGTCGGAAGCTGGCTTAGAACCTTCGGCTCATTATCCGGAATAGGTATCGTCCTAGCCCTAGGATTTCGGTTCTGTGGACTAGGGTCCATTCTGTCGAGATTCATCCCATGTCTGCCCTGTTTATCGACAGTAACCCCTTCAGTTGGCTGGCAACAAGAACCACAAGAGAAGCGGATATAGAAACAGGCGGCCGCAGTGCCACAACCAGTACACCATCGGTACCAATAAATATCATCAACGTTCCTCCGGCAATGCCGCAAAGCAACACTTCGGAGACATCCCAGACAACAAATAGGGTATCAGATGGAAGAGCAGGTTCCTCACACCGGCAAGCCGCCCTCCTACTCCAGCGACAATAATTAAAAAAAAAAAAAAAAAAACTCGTTTCATCTAGACAACAAAATATTTCGCGAAGATGGATTCCGTTCTATTGTCAAAAGTAGCGCTAACCGTAACCATCAGCCACTAGGTGGAGGCACTAGACATCACAAATGCACTAACAGAATTTTTCATTCAAAATGAAGCCGCCATTGTTCCTCCCCTAAAATAGCGTAAAACCATGTAATTCGTTTAATAATTCCACAATATGTGTTCCCACTCTTTCACCGGTACAAAATTCCAATCCACCTTCTGCAGATTATCCACTCCATATCTGCGACCTGCTCCCACGGTAGTAACCCTTTTCCCACGGACGGCCTTACCTGGACATAATCCCCTTCCACCTTACATTTTTTCCCACGGTTGACCTTCCGCGGACCATTTTTTCCCATGATCTGCGATTGGCTCGCCTCACCATTGCCCCGCCCGCTTACCTAACCCTGTTCACTCGTTCGCGTTATTTAAGCTCCGACATGTCTTTTAAAGAAAAACAGTCTACACCAACCCGTAGCAGCTAGAGGAACCATGGCCAACGCCTACGAAACCTGCCCCGTCTGCAACCATAGCCATACGGAAGATTCCTGCCCGTGGTGCCAACCTGCCGTCCCCAGTTCTCAACCCGAGAAGAAAATGTCATATCATCGAACTACCCTCGGGTGGCGCACTCATCAAAACTATCGGAACTGCTCGGACGCCACCTTCATCTGCGTCCGGTATCACGGAGGAGGAGACGACAAAGACGATCATCAACCCTCTGCCGGCAAGCGTAATTTACAATCGGCAGCGCTAAACGACAGCATCGAGCGCCACCACAGCAAGAAAAGAAAGGCGGTAACCATGGAAGAAGATAAAAATTCATGGCGTGTTACGGTCACCCCAGGGCACTTCATCACTGACGACGAAGACTATCGTATACAAGAATACGTGCCCACCCGTTACCATGTCAACACCGGCTACGCAAAAGAAAACGTCTACGAAGACCATCTTCCCAGGTGCTCCACTCCATCGTCCGAAGGGTACGATCACGTCAGCCCTCTGGAAGAAACCATCTGGGAGCCGCCATCATCTCCCATTCAGGCACCAGAAGATGCCCCAGCGCACGACGAGATAGAAGTCATCAATATATCCGATTCACCGAGCGAGACTTCGGGGTACCACTCGTTCGACAGCGAAACCACTCTCCCCCTAAACCCTGCTACATGATTGCGGGACGCAATCTTTCACGGCCGTAAGGTATGTAAGGAACGGCCAGCCGCGAACCTTTTTACCACCGCCGATTTCACACCTCCGATGTGCGACCTTGGTTCCCACGGAGAACCCTAACCCGAAAACCCTTACCCGGTACCTTTTTACACTTTAGTGTTAAATTTACACTAAAATATTCTCTACCTTTCCCCGTATGTTGAATTAAACTGACCTTGTTCTCCCGTATAAAATGTCCCTCCAAAACCCTAACGAAGTCAGTCTTTTTCTAGTGCTCAACTCGACAAGTTCTTTTAATTTTGTAAGTGTAAGTGTTTGTGTGAATAAACTGTTTTGTGCCCCGACCCGCCACGTTCTACTCTACCGCCGCTAGTTGTCACTATGCGCACACTGTAAGTCTACCTAAAATTCCCCTCTCTATCTCGTCTTATTCTGGAAGCCTACTCTCACCCGGAGAGTCAAGCTTCACAATATTACCGTGAACGAGAAAATACCAAGGAATCATTTGAGGGTAATTTAACTCATATCTATTTTATTAAGTGACACAAAAACCTCAATCATATTTCTGTTACAGATACCGAGGGAACGGAGGAAATGGTGAGCCTAATAAATAATGCCTTTTGATGTAATGAACGGGCGATGTTACAAATATTCCATCCGCAGGTCGACTTGGAGAAAAGACAGACTAGTATTAATTAAGCTTGAATTAATTTTACTTTAAGGCTTTCTATAAAATCATAATTTGTACCCTGGTGACTTTAGACATTGGAGTCGTTATTGGAGGCATTATGGGAAACAGAAATTGCATACGATGCTACAAATGTAAAACCGTTTGCTTCCCAGACCACTTTGGAGGCACTGAGGGTGACGATTTTTAGTACCATCGAATTGACAAATCACCTTTTCTCGAACGAGGTCAATTATGATTTCATCTTGACGGGTAAACTTAATCAGGACTGCATAGAAGTATGTTTCAACTTTATAATTTTAATCATGGTCTATCACTAACTTTTGATTAAATTCATTAGCGATTTTTTGGAATTATACGTCATTCTGGAGGTGGGACCGAGATGCCAACCGTGCATTCTTTCTTGGCGCTTTTCCGTATGTTATGCGTGTACTACCCAACCAAAACGACTGTAGCCCATTTAAACGTCGAGGAAGATCGCATGTCGCTGTTAACATCATACAAGGACTGCATGTTAAATCGCTTCAAAAAGGACAAGAAGGAAACTAAGGATAGGAAGCAAGCACTCAAAGATAGACTCGCAAAAGGTATCAACATCATCGACGGGAGAGTTTATAATATGGTTGCTTACGACAAATGCATCGATGACGTCGTTTATGATCTTGCTGGGTATGTTGTGCATTCAAGGCGAAATCTGATCGGATCTTGTGCCGCATGCTGGGCTTCGTTGGTTACAACAGAAAACCTGCCGGAAAATACGTCCCCAAACAAATTTCTCGTTCTCAGGGATAAAGGGGGGTTTAAAAAAAGTAACCCCTAATATGTTTTTTGTAATTTCAACGATTGAGACCATGCTCATGAAGCATTTCAATGAGACTGGGAGTTACATAAGGGATTCCTTTGAAAGGGTTATTGCAAAAGCTTCGAAACTCACCCTATATTCAATTTGCTGCCCTGCTCACAGTGAGATTCTTGTCCCTAGTCTTATATACGAGTATATCGTAATTCGATTTCGTTTTCAGGCAAAGTGGAAAAAGGTACAAGAAGTTTAAAAAAAAATAGTCAGCGACATCAGTCACGAAAAATGTCCAAATTATAACCATGCAAATTTTAATAACTGCCAAAAAAAATAACTGATTTCAATGTTCACTTTTATATCAATTGTATTATTCATGTTGTATTCAATTTAATTTGTGATATTCCTATTTTAATTTTTCAACTGTTCAATAAAACCAAGATTTGAAGCCTATCGCAATCTTTTTTAAACTTTGTATAACACTATTTTCTAGTTCGTATTAATCCTGTACCCGCCATTCATAGATGCTTGAGCGATGCTGAGGTGCACGATATATTTTTTTTGTCTTTTCGCATTAGCCCTTTTCAGCTCGTGGCGCTCCTAGCGAAATGCCATGGAACCCTCCCACCCTACTGAGCCAGTCAGCTCTTATGGCGTTTGTCTACCTCTCCTGTTAGACCGTGCTGAAATGTTGGAGGATGATGCTCTTCTGCCTGCTCTGCTCTACGTCTCGCGCCCAACTGCCGGTCTCTCCTTCCCCAACGCGTCTTCTATCGTTCGCCACCTAGCGGTCGGAATTGGGACTATCCCTTACCGCTACAATAGCGGCTAAGGTTGAAAAAAGGGTGATTGATCGTTTTACGTGTTGCCAGCACATGAAACGATTTCAGTTAACACAACACGATGCTGCATATACAGCTGGATTACGGATGGCAAAGTGATGTAATGGATGCTATTTGTAGAAAAAATTAAGAAATAATTCTAATAAACGAAACCAAAACAAAAAAAAATTTCGCAAATCAAGCGAAAATTTAGAAATACTGATAAAATCTTACCATACAAAAGGCATCCTGAAAACATTATAAATAGAACAGTGTAAATTTTACGAATGATGCCGTATACGCAAATCCGATAACCTTCCTCAGGACAACATTGGGAGGTCTAATAAAAGCTTGGGAGGCCAAGAGCCTATTGGGAGGGTCCTAAGAGGAAGCTGTGCTGTGTGGGTGGGCTAAATTTACCAATAGATAGCAGAACTTTGCTAAAAACTATCAGGAGTAAGCCAAGTTTGAGATCCGTAATGCCAGGACAGTATGAGCATTTTGGTTTGGCAAAAGGACTGCTTATGTAGAATAATGCTCAATTGCGTCATCTTACTCTACGAAATATAGGGTTAAATGAACGAGGCGTTTTATCAGAATGCCGTGTATTTAGGGCTACAATCAAGACGATAAGACTAATAATTATTAGAATAAAAATAACATACCGATAGGATGAGTACGGCGGCACGGCTGGCAGTAGGAGGTTCCAAGATTGGCCGGGATCTCGAAAGGAGACTGACTGCTCGGGGTGAAAATCATGGCCTTTATATACCGAACGAGCCGGCCCGTGACCTACTTTTACATAATCAAGAGGAAGATGTGGGCCGTGTTAACCCACCCCCGAGTCAAGTTAACGGTTCTTGACAGGTCGTTTAAAAGGGATTTAAACTAGAGTTAACGAGAGTAAAATAGAAATTCGGGGGAGGGTGAATTATAGCTGCATAGGAAATTTATGGGGAAGTAAGTGAATTTGAGGTTTGTTAATGGCCCTGTAGAAAAGCCACCCCTAAACGAGATAATTAGCATAAATAATAATATTAGGCAAGGTTAAACAAGTAACTAAAACATTTAACTGTCAGACGGTGAGACAAAGGTTTATTTATGAAGGGTTCGCGGTCTTAGGTAGGTGTCATGTTGCGGCACGTGTCATTACCCCTGCGAACATGGTATTCCGCGCACGTGTCACCTTGCGCACGTGTCATCCCTTGCGCGTGGTACCCCGCGCATGTGTCACACCCCGCACGTGGTACTCTGCGCACGTGGTTTTTATACCCCGTACACGTGTTGTTGTATTATGACCACGTGGTGTTTGACCTAGATATTTAGGCCAGTTTTCGTTACACTAACATTGTTGTCGTACCACAAAATCGACAGCGCCGTCACCAAAGTTCGAATTATCATTCATGTAGATGGAATACCAATTTCAAAAAGCAGTGGGAGCCAGTGTTGGCCTATCGATACATGGCTATAAAGAAAGTAAGGTGGTCATCATCGGTATATACCATGGGCTTAAGAAACCCGCTAACGTCAATGATTTTCTCTCCGACTTCGTATGTGAAGCAATCAAAGTGCTACAAGAAGGTCTTAAATATGATGGAAGAGTACTTCAAGTTCAAATAGCAGCTCTCGTTTGCGATGCCCCAGCAAGATGTATGGTTACAAGTGTTGTTTCACACAATGGATATTTTAGTTGTCACAAGTGTGAAACGAAAGAGTCTGGGCCCGGACCGTACTTTCCGCGTGCGGCGGCAGGGTGGCATATCCTGAAGTGAACGCACCTCTAAGGAGTGATGCATCTGTCCGTGCGGGCAGCCAGGCAGGCCACCACAATATAAAAAAGAGAGATCAATAATTGAAAAATTGCCGATTGATCTAGTAAAAGCAGTTCCTATCGATTACATGCACAATGTATGCATAGGTGTTCAAAAAAGCTGCTCCGCATTTGGTTATTCGGAAAAATGGATCGAACAAGATTGACAAATGCGCAAAAAAAGTTGGTTTCTGATTTTTTTGTGTTCATTAAAGAATACTGTCCTGTTGAATTCCCGAGAAAAACAAGAACTTTGGACGATTTTCCACACTTAAAGGCTACCGAGCACAGGAATCACTTGCTCTACTTCCTTCCTGTTGCTCTTAAAGGCGTCATCCAAAAAGATGTACGATCATTACATGTTATTTCATGTGGCCATCAAGATCCTGACGAACTCGAAACACTGTCAAACATACGCCACCTATGCTGAGAGCCTTATCATGAAATTTGTTGAGGATTGTGTTTCAATTTATGGAGTAAAGTTCATCAGCTATAACGTGCACAACTTAATCCACCTTCCAGCCGACGTACAAGAACTTGGTTCCCTTGATAGCTACAGTGCATTTCCATTTGAAAATTAACTTCAAACAATCAAGAATTTAATGAGAACAAGTGCAAATCCACTAGCCCAAGTGATGAGGCGTCTGAAGGAAATAGAAGTAATTTATACCAACGATGACTACGCCTCACCCTCGTCAACAGAGACTTTGAGTTATTCATGTGAACATAAAAATGGGCCAATTGTGTGTAGCATTAGTAAAAAATATTCTTAAAAGGACAGACGGGCAAATTTCGCTGTATGTAAAAAAATATTTTAAAAATGATGATCTTTATACTAGTCCTTTGCCTTCTCGTACATTCCAAGAATTGGTTGTATCTTAATTATCGACCGAGCTTGTTATAATAAATGTCGATTATGTAGTGTGTAAAGCGATCCGATTTCCTATGGCAAAACCAAAAAACGGAAAATATTTTGCATCACCCTTGTTCATGTCGTAGACGAAATGCAATCCATTATTGAAATAATGCAGTCAATTAAGCGTTTAATAAATTTAATATCTCACAGACGTCATGTTACGTCTGTCTGTTAAGCATCTGATTTCTAGTCACAAATGTATGTCCGTTATCGTATGAGAAACGTAGATCTATAGTACATCTATACGAAGATAGCATAAGGCCGTAGTAAATTGAGTATCCATGTGATATCCAATTTAGGTTGTAGCTAGATAAGATTCGATTTAGACATGAAGACATCCATATGATGGACGATGGATGTGAGTGTGCTACCAGGGGATTTGGCTGACTCTTTCCGATATCAAGACGTCAATTTCTTCGAATACCAACATCAAACCAATCCCGCTTATACGGAAGTCCTCATTAGCCCGATGGATATAATGGCCGATATCACAGCCTCCATGAACGAACACTCCATGACTGTCCCCAATCAAATTGCAGGGACATCGGCTATCGTCGTTTCCGCCGCCGAAAAAGCAGGTCTCGGAACCTTTACCAATTGGTTCGAGAATTTTAAAGTCTACTCATTCGTCATCCTGCTCATCGCTATCTTCCTACTGGTCGCTCACGCTTGTTACGCCCTCGGATTTTGTGGGTAGATATGGAAATGTTGTTGTAAGCCCCCTCGTCCTTCCCCTACGGCGGTTTACCAGCCGAGAAGCAGCCGATCCATAGACCCCTGAATTTTCTTTCGGTCTGCTGGACGCAATCTAGTATGACGGGGAGCGATGTAACGAAACGCCAAGCGAAGCCCCTTCTTGCCTTTTTTTGCTTAATTAGACTAAGACATTATTTCTTAAACTCTCCTTAACTTGATACACCACTAGTTGACCTAGTTATTAGATTTTCTAGAAAATATAACAAGTGAAGAGAACAAGTCTCGGCACGTCCGTTATAAATAGAAACTTTTACGATTTGTCAAAAGTCGCCCAAAACGGCCTTAATCTGCCGTCGCTAAAAATAGATATATTTTTGTCTGTTGAGAATTGCCCAAAACGGCCAGAAACTGCCGGCCTATTTTTAACAATCGTCCAAATTCGTCCGATACCGTTCGAATGTGTCCGCCTATACCTCTTCGTGACATCCAAAATAACCCGATACCACCTGATTTTGTCGGCCTATACCTTAACATTGCCCGTATGTCCCCCATGGGATGGTGACTAACATATAAAAAGCCACCGCAAACTCCCAAGAGTCAGTCAGATCTACTCTGCCTGTTCCGTGTGCCAACTTTGGCCTTTGTCGCTCTCCCGCCGTGCCCGCTACCGTAACTCTTGCAAGCCGCAGAATAAGTACCCTTTAAGTAATTACTAAGTAGCTGTTTGACTCTTATTACGTCTTTGCCTTGAAATTAGTAGAAAAGTTGAAATTAGTTTGGTAACCTTTAAGTGTCATGAGTTTTCTTTCCTCAATTTACGAGCTTGTTTAATTATTCTACGAGTACCTGTTGCAAATCGGTTTATAATACACGGCTTTTTATTTATTGCGTGCTTGTTGTTTTATGCTTGCTAAGTATACGAAACATTGTGAGTAAAGACGCTGCGTTAAATTTAACTTTTTCGTATTGGAGACAACATGACAACGTCGTGTACTCCTTTACAGTATAGACAACTCCATCTCGTTCAGGGGCCTGAAGGCTGTCAGGCAAAACATGACGACAACTCCTGTTAGGGTTCAGGTCCCTGGCATCAATTTGCAGCAAGAGATAGGCAGCTCAATTCGCTATACTAGAAAAACTTGCCTTACGCATTCAGTTGCAACTCCATCTCGTTCAGGGACCTGAACCCTGTCAGGCAAAAAATACAAAATCCCCAAGCCGTTATTTTTTTGTTTTGTGTTTGTTATAATTTATGTTTATTGTTTATTTTTCTTTCTGTTTCCTTTCCGTAATACAATGCCTTTTAACTTAATAACTTTTTTTCCTTTATTAGAATATTACTTAATTAAGCAACGGTATAATTTCATTAAAATTACTGTAATAATTGGGAATTTCCACTCATGGGCTTTCGGGTAGTAGAACCGGGTCCAAAACCCGATATCATTACTGTGTACCCTATTCGACTTGTTTTTTGCAATACATCATAGTTTTATTTATTTTCCTTCACTTGCACACCCATTTTAAGTTAAGGCTGGGACATATCTTTTAAAGTGGGTATTTTAAACGAAAGAAAACCGCTTGATAAGCACCTACCCGAGTAATGACCGATCAGCTATTTTTCAGGTAGGTAGGTCGGTGCGGTTTAACGTATCTCGGGTAATCCCTCTATCCCAGTACACAAAATTAAAATAGCTTTATAGGTAACAATATTAGGTCTAAATAAACAAATTTTACAGAAATGGGTAGCCGATGATGGGGGCTATCCAATTCCGTTAAAATTTTGCTTAAAAATACCTAACCGAGTAGTAAACCGATTGGATATTATTTTCGGTGTGGTTTGACCAACGTATGCTCACAAACTTAAGACACAGGTTTGTCTGGATTTTTCCGAAAGTAACAGAAGAAGGGTTGTCTTAAGAAAACAAATGTTTTTAATTTTTTTATGATTTTAGAACTGATATGGTTGTTGCATTGAGCAATTGATTTTATCACGCTTAATTCGAGGTGTTTTCAGTTGCAGGACAGTATCATATATATATCATAAATGCTATATCTTAAAACAAAGCTTTGTCTTATGTTAAAAACTTAGTAATTTCATTGATTTTTCTTTTTATTCAAGGAAAAGTAATTATAAATTGTTGGTTTTATTACTTTGTTTCATTTTTATCGATTTAAATTCATTTTTTGTAACTTAGTTTGCGAAAAAGAGCGAAGCGAGGCTATTGAAGCTACATTTTCTTAAGACTTAGCTTTGTCTTATGTTTATTGAAAAATTTAAGTTGATTAACTAATTTTTTTTCAAGTTAAGTTAATTTAAAATATAAATTTTTTTATTAATTTTATTTTCATAGATTTATAATTAAGTTTGTATTTTTTACGTTTATTTAATAATCATCAGAGTCACTAGAATGTGTTTCAGTCTCCTCATCAGAAAATTCAAATTTTGTGTAAGAATTGTCAGTTTCCTCATCAGATGTTTCAAATTCAAATTCTGTTCCAGAAATTGTAAAGCACTTTCCGGCAGTAGGTTTTTGTACGGTTTTCGGTTTCTTTTTATTTGCCTTAGACTTAGAAAAAGAAGAAAAACCCTCTTTCTCTTGGAATCAATGCACTTGCCTTTCTGTTCTGTTGACGAGGTTTCCGAATCACTGTCTGATGAGTTTTCTGCATCATTTGATGATGAACTTTCTAAATCACTTGATGATGAATTTTCTTAATCTCTTGATGATGAACTTGCTCTTTCCATTGTAAATATGTTTGTTATTGAACGGAAACTATTTGACAAACGTATTTACGGGCCAAGAAATGAAAATGTGAATTCGTCTGCTATACCGCTAGTGTCGTCTGGTGGGGAACGGCGACAACTCTCTTAGATTTCGTCGTCTTTCTCAACCAACATGGTCTCCACGTACGTACGGGCATGTCCGTACCAAAAAACGTCGCATTTCTAGCCTTCTCATTGGCTCACAGGCTTCAGAGGGACGGGCAATTTATTTTTTGTTTTGTTTTTCTTTCTCGGTTTTTAATGGCCGCCTGCTTTCATTAAAAATGGATGGAAACGTCATTTTTAAAAAGGTGCCTACTGCTCGCGAGTTAAGAAGAAATGCACGCAGAAGAGAAACAACTAAAAAAAGAAAGGAAGCCGTGAAAGCCGAGGGTGAACCCTCGTCAAGACCTCGTTGTTTGGGTGCTTTGCGTTCACCAGAAAATAGTGAATCTACAAAAAGGAAGAAAACAGCTAAATCATTAGCTACAAAGAAACCTCGCATGGATAATCCTGATAATAGTGTTAGTTCTCCTTCTGCAAATGTGTTTTCAACTGCATTGGAAAGTGATATTACTCAACTTGATGATAGGTTTGATGTTTCCCGTCAAGAAAAGCTTGCACAAAGTCAGTTTTAAGTGATCTTATTTATTATCCCTCGTATTCTTTTTAAATTTGTTTTTATTCTTGTGCACAGGTGGTGAACAATTGTTGAAAATGATTGTTGATGTAACAACTATTTTTAATGATATTCCTTCAAGCTGCTACCCAGAAAATGAAAACGCAAAGGGTGCTTCTTGGGCAGAAAGAATGGAAAACATGGATTCTTTGTGGGAGGGAGTCAGAGAATCTGTTTACGACAATTTCCTTTCAAAGCAGGCTTATCCATTGGTAATTCAGTGTGATAACTGCTCGCAGTCACTTTCTGGAGGGAGAGCTATCAGGTGTTTGACATGCAAAAAACATTATTGTGGGGACTGTGATTTTTCCTTTCATGCCCAGCAACCATTTCATAATCGATGGTTAGTTTCCAGCGATAGTTGGTACTCCTTGAAAACTATGGAATTTGTGGATTCCACTGGGAAACTCGTAGAGAAAGGTACAACAGTATTTTCTCATCTTATTGCTTTTAAATTATTATTTATTATTTTGTTTCAGATGTTCCAGTCCCCTGTTTTAAACCCCATCAATGTACTTTGTGTGGTTCACCTGCTGTACACATTGAATCAGGATCTCGTGTAGTAATCGTCGTCACTTCAGAAGGGCGTTTTGAATGCAAGTCATCTATATTCTCATGCCTGGAATGTCACGCCAAAGTTGATGCAACTATTCACGAATATGTCCAATCCAATTTCATGCCAGGGAATCCAAAGGCTCTCAACTTTTTATATTCCGTTGAGGTTTTGAGACTGTGGTATCTTATTAAGCATAATTTACCTAGCAGTTCAGAAAAAAAATTTTGGAGTGCCTAGAAGGATTATCAGAAGACACTCGCCGAGTAAGGTGTTTTTATCATGTTTTTCCAGTACTAAATTTAAAGTGTTCTTGTTTTAATTTTCAGCGTGGTTCAATCAACAGAAGTCAGTTCAGTCGGGCATCTAAAGAATGTATGTTGTCATTGTAAACCCAATAAATTACTTGAAGAGTCATTTTTTTGTTATTTCTATATATTTGAATAATTTGTAAAATACAAATATTCTTGAAGTGCACAATACACTAAATATCAACCAATTGCTGATGATTATTCACTGCGAAGTTTAATGACTTCGGTTTATAATAATTTAAATTCTCGCGCTGGTGAAGGTGTTGGTATGTAAGGAGACAAGACTTATCCGGGCGAATGGATGGAAAATTCATTTTCGCATAAGGTACCTATAGTCGTAAGCGATATAGACTAGTTGTCAGCCGAAAGAGATGTGTTTTGTTTTATGACAGTAATTTACTCCCTTGTACGGAACTGTCTATTTTTGTAAATGATTTATTTGAAGCTATAATACATCTAAAAATGCGTAAAACATCACGAAATTTGATAGTTCTTAAGGAGATCTATCTAAATATATAATATTTATTATAAAAATGTAAAAAGTAAAAGTTTCTCATACAAAAGTTCTTCCGTTTTGTCTACAGAGTCGCCTACAGAACTGGGTCGCTATAAAAGTATGAGTAAAAAAAATCCGTTTTCAGGGGATTTCGATATTATTGACATTTTTAAATAAATTTTATATGAAAAGATAGATCTCATCAAGAGCTATCGAATTATGTAAAGTTTTAGGCTTTTTGAGATATATTTAAGCTGTAAATAAATTTTTGAAAAACATAGACAGTTCCGTACTAGTGAGTAATTTACTACCATAACTTAAAATTTTAATTTACAAGTTATGAAATTGAATTACCCATTATATATTCACAGAAAAATACGTATCCGATTAAGAGCTTTCATAGGATATAAATTTCAATTGAATCGAAGCTGTTTAAAATTTTAATTCATTTTTTTAGATCTCTTTCTTCCGCCTTCGCTAAAATCGCTTTGACCAAGAGTGGCAACATTGCTTTCAAAAATGACATGCTAGCAATCTGGTTGTCTGCTTTACAAGTTGCTCAAAATTAAGTCATGCCGGTCATGACACATTATATCTTTTCAATTTTTGTTCGTTTTTTGTTATATTTTACTCAATAATTGTTTTAATTGTCCCATAATTGTTCAAATTGTTATTGCAAGATTGCAAGAAAAATGCAGAACTGTTTTTAAACTTATGCAAAAAAGCTATAATTTGTTTAAGTAAAAAAAGTTTAAGTTTTTGTTGTGAAGCAATCCTAATTTGTTTCAATTGTCCCATAAATGTTTTTTTGTGATATTTTGGTATTCTATAACATATTTTGAATAAAAGTTTGAATTGTTTTAAAATTTGAAATGTATTTGCATCATGACATTCCAATAATCAATACTTTTAAAAACAGTCTACACGTTTGATTGCTGCAGGAGTGCAGGTTGCTTGACAATTGTAGCTCTCTGGGCCTCAACTTTGTTCTAAAAAAGAAGATATTACAGTAAATGTTGGAAGACCTGGCTTGACCGTCTGATTTGGATGGGTAGACATTTTTTCTTTTTCTTTGTTTTCGGCACTCCCCAGATAACGAATGACTTCCTAAAAAGGTTTTGGAGTAGACAGCTTCTAAAAGCCGATTGACAGTAGCATTTAAATTTTCACGTGAAGCTTTGGCAACAACCAACACTTCGTCCAGCTCCGATTTCTCGATTTCCACAGTCGATGCGTGTAGTAAAGGAACCTTGAAATTTACATGAATGAAAATAGGAAAATAAATGTTTGACAACTATCTTACCAATAAATGACTTGTTCTTGGTCTCTTAACATTCACTTTATTGTGTTCTGCAATCTTCTTTTCCTTCTTTTCCATATCGTCAATTTTTCTATAAAGGGACCTGTTTTCAATCTCCAACACTTGAATTCTTCTTCGAAGAAATGCAACCTGAAAAATCAAACACACATATAGAATCAAATCATGTCACTGTTTGTAATAGGTTACTTCATTGTCTTCGATATCTTCACTTGTCTGATTTGAAGAACATGAGTTGGCAGAACCATCGGCCAATGATGATTCTTCTTGATCCGAGTCTTTATATCAAGAGGGAGAGGGTAGATTATTAATCACTATTAAAAAACATAACACGCGGACATAACAATCAATTACCTGTTGCATTAAAAATATCAGGGGACATTGGGAAATACTCTTTGCATAATTTCAGACGGGATGTTGAAGCACTTTGTTGTGGAGTAAATTCCATGAGAGGAGATTAAATTTGAGGTGAGAATTGCAATTTGAGAATTGTAATGTGAGAATTGTAATTTGAGAATTGAAATGTGAGAATTTGAATTTGAATTGTAATTATTATAAATTGCTAGTATTTTGACACCTGACAGTTGCACTTGAATAAACAGGAATGATACTAAAAAGCAACTGTATGTGCCAGAGCGAAGCGGCCATTAAAAACCGAGAAAGAAAAACAAAATAAAAAATAAATTGCCCGTCCCTCTGAAGCCTGTGAGCCAATGAGAAGGCTAGAAATGCGACGTTTTTTGGTACGGACATGCCCGTACGTACGTGGAGACCATGTTTGCCATGTTGTGTCAAATTCCAACACTTCTGACCCCTCCCATTTCCACGTTGACTTCCGCGCAGTACCGTTCCAAGCTCCGTGGGGGAACAGGTAACAAATATATACAAAATAGAATTCAAATTTCAAAGATTGTTTGTTACAACATAACAAGGGTACAAAGCAAACAGACAATGACACTTTAGAAAACGAAGAAGAAGACGAGGAAGGAAGGAGCAAAGGCATGGGAAAACAGGTAACAAATATATACAAAATAAACATACAAGTTATAAACATTGTTATTTACAACAGAAAAAAGAAGGAAGGGAATCAGATAATGAAATAGTACAAAACGAAGAAAAAGACGAGGAAGGATGGGAAAAAGAAATGAAAAACGGGTAACAAATATATACCAGAATAAACATACTAGTTTGAAACATTCTTTTTTATAATAGAAAGAGGAAAGAAGGCATCCGTCGACTGACGCTTCCGAGGCCAGCGAGACGGCTGCTGCTGAGGCTGAATCGTATGAAATCACGGTCAAAGCGAATCGATCATTCGCGGACAGAATCGGGGCGGTTACGCGTTCAAAATTGGCAATTGAAAATAGAGGTACTATTATTCACATAAACTACACAGAATGGAAATAAAGATAAACAATTTTTGTAGATCCTAAATTGGCACAATTGCCTCATGTAAAAATAAGCCGTCTGCTGTCATCTATTGCTCACCAGGAAAAAAGAACAGAAACAGGAAGAGGAGAAGGAAAAGGAGCAGGAAGAGGAACAGGAAGAGGATCAGGAAGAGGATCAGTATCAGGTTCAGGAACAGGTTTAGGAACAGGAACATGTACAGGAAGAGGGAGAGGGAGAGGGAGAGGAACAGGAACAGGAACAAGAACAGGAAAAGGAAGAGGAATAAGAACAGGAACAGAAACAGAAACGGGAACAAGACGAGTAGGAAGACCACGAAAAGAAGAAAAACGTTTGTTGAAGCAGTAAAATTAACATTGTGCGTACTTTTTGTGTATGTTTAAAAATAACTGGCAGTAACCTAGTCCTTATTTTGATATTAATCCGGTCAGGCAAGAGGAATACAACGAATTCAGAAGCAGAAGATTTTTTAACATTTTGATTAAAAAAATAAATAAAACGTCTTCTTCGGCAGTAATCTGGGCTTACCGACGGACGAATTATTTATAATTCCGGACTTATCGACAAATATATTTATTCTTAAGAGATAGCTTTGTCTTAAGTTAGTTGCACGTCATTTTTTAAAAAGAATGGTTCATCTTTGAAAGAAAATGTATTTGTAAAATTTTTTTACATTCTACGAACCACAAATTTCACATCATTGTCAGCATGAGTTAGTAAGTCCTTCAAGGTCATTAATACTGGAACATTTTAATTTAAATTCGTTTGTAAATAGTTCATATTCAACCGCTAGATGACGAATTGGTAGAGAATATTTTGTTAAAGAAAATATATATGATGTAAAATCGACCATTCGCAGGTATGAATGAATTTAATTGGCTAATTAAATTTCCCGCACAATTTTTTCATCTGGTTAAAATTTTAATAAAATTCAGGGAGACCCGGGTCGGATCGGGTTGCCCAAAACTTGATCCTCAACACGCCCCGAATGCCCTTATCAAAACCCACCCAAATATAAAGTAAAATGGAACCAGTTTTTACAAAATTAACTTTACTTGAACGATTATTAATGAAATCAACAATTTTGAAACATAAGAAAGAGCTATGTCTTAAGAAAATATATGGCCTATGAAAGCCTCGCTTAGGGCGTAAATCGATAAAATTATTTACAGTTAAAATTTAAAATTATGGTAAGTGTGATGAAATCTCCTGTTCAATAAAGCAACCGTTTAAGGTCTATAATTATTTAGAAAATAAAATAATGTTTTCTTAAGACAACCCTTCTTCTGTTACTTTGAGAAAAACCAAGACAAACCTGTGTCTTAACTTTGTGAGCATGTGTTGGGTTTGACGGATCGTGAAATTAAATGAATCCCTACAATGAATTCCTACAAAACAAAAAAATAACGGCTTGGGGATTTTGTATTTTTGCCTGACAGGGTTCAGGTCCCTGAACGAGATGGAGTTGCAACTGAATGCGTAAGGCAAGTTGCGCTAGTATAGCGAATTGAGCTGCCTATCTCTTGCTGCAAATTGAGGCCAGGGACCTGAACCCTAACAGGAGTTGTCGTCATGTTTTGCCTGACAGCCTTCAGGCACCTGAACGAGATGGAGTTGAGTATAGACCACGAAAGGATGCTGAGTTGCCAGGTCTGGAAAAGGTCGAAAATCTCGATTAGGGACAACATGCCTGAAATTATCACAGCCCTGTTATGGAGCTTCATTTTCTTTTAAATAATACAAAGTGAAAGAACAGGTTATTTTAGTGTTTAATATTTTTAAAGAATTTGTCATCATTCTGGCCTTTTAAAAAGGTAGTATATACCCATTTTTCAATTTCTTATAATCGGTAATTAATATTAGTTGGCCCTTGTTTTCATTTGTAGCAGTCATGGCTGGCTTGGCTACGAACCAAACCATTGAGCTATACCGTCTGTCACCCTATGTCAAAGGATAAGTCCCTAAAGAGCAAAAGAAGTACATAGAAAAACTTGTTACTTTAGATTGTGACGATCCTTACTTATTCCCATCAGAGCTTTGGAAAAGTAACGAGCTTCCAAATATAAACGAGCATGACGTTTTCCAATACTGCGTAGCAAAACATAGCAAAAATTCTGGATTGCAATTATCTGCATATAAAGCAATTAGAGATGCAGAACAATATGTCAGTTGTGGATGGGTCAAGGATGTTTTTAGTGCAAAATTACCCAATTCTGTGGTCATTGTTACTTGTAGAGTGCATCATTCACAATCAATTCGAAAGTCACTACTTAAGCCCTGGGCTGCCATCGCAAGCGATTTGTCTCTTTTTGATCAGCATTCTTCAGCCAAGCCAACCTTCTTTTTAACTTTTGATCATTTACTTTTTTAAATATTGTCGCGGGTGAAAAGGGGTAAATGTTTATCTCTTTACAGAGATGATTCACCCGCTCATTGAACTACGCTGCGACCGTGGGAATGAATCATTGCAGATAATCAGTGCTAGAAGTAGATACGGAGACATGCGCTCCGGAAGGGGCGTAATTAGCATAGCAGTATAAATGCAAGTGTAAAATTCGGTAAAAGACAAGTTCCCTGGTTTCCCTAGAGTTCTTCAGACGCTTCTCCAACTTTTGGTAATGGTTATCCCTTTTGTTTGAGTTAAACCATCGTTTAGAATTTAAGTCATCACTTGTTGTATTTGTTTGTTCTTGTCCCAATACAACTCGTGTGACAATTGTGGGAGACGCAGCTCGTTACCCGTAAGTGACGAATTAGTGCTGCAGAGTTTTAATTTTTGAGACGCAGCTCGTTACCAGTAAGTAACGAATTTTTTGCTGCGGTGTGGCAATTATTGAAGACGCAGCTCGTTGCCTGAGAGTAAACGAAGTCGTGCTGCAGTCATTGTTAGCCGATGCCGAAGAGGACAAACCCACGGCTACCTAGTTGCCCAAGAGACCCCAGCCGACGATTACATCCGCTTCGAGAACTGTCAAGCGTTCCGGTAGAAACTTCACCTACCCCAGCCTCATCGTTGGAGAGTGGAACTTCCTTTGTTGGTGAAGCCCTAAATTTTGAAGGTCCTATTCCAAAGGACCATTTGACCGAAGAAGCTGACAGTCAGGGTGAATCAGTCGAGACTGGAAGAGATTCAGACTCGGATTCAGAAACCGAGGTCGTTTTGAGAACTGCAAGTCCAGTTGTTCCAGTCAGTGGACAACAATTTATAGTGCCATCAGGGCCTATTGTGCAGCCACAAAGACAAGCTATGGCAGCTGTCAGAAAATTTATTAGCCCGCCTATCTTTCGAGGTAGTCCGGATGAAGATGCGCGCCAATGGATGGAGCGCTACGAGACAATTTCCTCCCATAATGGATGGGGTGACGCCGAAAAACGTAATAACTTCAATATGTACTTGGACGATACTGCAAGAAACTGGTTCCTGTGTGCAAGAATCCCGAACGGCTGGGAAGACACGACAGCACAACCTGCTGCAGGAGGGAACCCTGCCACACCTGCAGTTACCGGCCTTCGTTCGATGTTTTTAAAAGAGTTTCAACCGGACAACTATGGCCTTTTCCAAGAAACAAGAATAAGAAGCAGAACACAAGGAATGGATGAGCCAACTGTTAGGTACTATTATGAAATCCTCAACCTTTGCAGACTGGTCGACTCGAATATGTCGGAAGCACACCGATTGGAGCACCTTTTTCGAGGCCTTCGACCAGCCCTTCTTAGAAAAATTTACCCGTTGAAACCTAAAACATGTGAAGAGTTTTTAACACTGGCCAAAGCTTATACGGAAGCGTCGCTCATGTCAGAAGCAAGAGGATGGAAGGATGCGGCAATGGAACCACATAAACCTCTTGAGCAGGCACCAAACCTTTCCGTCGTCTATCCAGACCAGCAAGCAGAATTTATGAAGTCAATGCGTGAGTTAATCCAAGACACGTGTGAGAAATTAATGGCAAAGGAGCAAGAGAAGGCAAAAGGGCCCTACAAGCCAAAAGGACGTTCTACTGACGGGAGACCATTTTGTTTCCATTGCAAGAAACCCGGGCACGTCGCTCGGCAATGTTTCAAAAATCCAGAATCTCCAAATTATAAAGCTCCGACACGGGATGCAGCGCCAGCTACGCCGTCAACGGCGAATACAGCAGTAAATCTGGCGACCCAAGCTCCTAACGTACAGGAAGAAAAACACCTGTTGAACTTCGATGGAACAAACTTGATTAAAGAACCTGTGTTTTGTGGTGAGGTGAATGCAACAGCAGTAATTGACACTGGTGCAGCAGTGACAGTCATCTCTCCTGAATTATTGAAGAAAACACAATTCGTTCAGCAGCCATGGAGTGGTTCCGGAATTATTCTCGCGAACGGTTCACGAGTGATGCCCGAAGGAGCAGCCGAAATCCTGGTGACGCACAAAAACAGATCTGTGAAAGGAAAAGCAATCGTTATGGCAATGTCGGGAATTGAACTTTTGATGGGAAATGATTTTCTCAAACAATTTGGATCTATACGGATTAATTACCAGACGGAGAAACCTCTTCTCACTATGGGTGATTTACCGCTTGCAGTAATCTCCCTCCCTGCGAAGGAAGAAACAGAAGATACTGTGTTAGTATCCAACGAGCGTCAGGAAATTCCAGCGTATTCAATTAAACCGGTTCCAACGAAAGTTTCTAGTAAACTGGAAGGCGCTTGTGTCCTGAAACCATCAGTTTCACTGATGGCCACGACAAGTCTGTCTACGGGTCACGCCCTTGTGCAGAAGGACCTGGAAAACATTCCTGTAGCAAATCTGTCTCCCAAATCAGTGTGGCTGGAGAAAGGTGTAACATTGGGGACTTTAGAAGAAATCCAAGAAGTGGAAAAAGCAGAAGAATCTGGTGAAGTTCCAGGAACAAATGCTACGATTGAAGAAATGGATGAAAAAACTAAAAATTTATTGGATAATTTGAAAAGCAGAATTGGAGAAAACCTGCACGAGGATAAAAAAAGTGAGGTATTGAAAATTCTCAAAAGTTCCATCAGCTGTTTCGCATTTAGTGAAGATGATTTGGGGCACTGTACGTTGGTGGAGCACGACATTAACACTGGAGTTAACCCTCCAATTCACCAGCTCCCTTATAAGAGTGCCTGGAAGGAACGAGCTGTGATCCAGGAACAGGCGGAAGGAATGTTACGCCAGGGAATAATTGAACACTCGGACAGCCCTTGGTCTTCACCTGTGGTCCTAGTAAAGAAGAAAGATGGAACTTGGCGTTTTTGTGTTGATTATCGCAAACTTAATGCAGTGACCGTAAAAGATTCCTACCCACTGCCTCGTGTGGCCGATACATTGAGCCGCCTGGAGGGGGCTACAATCTTCTCCAGCATTGATCTCCAATCCGGTTATCACCAGGTGCCAGTTGCCAGCAAGGATAGACCGAAAACAGCTTTCGTAACTGCGGATGGATTATATCAGTTCCGTGCTCTTCCATTTGGATTAACTAATGCCCCGGGCACATTTCAGCGGGCAATGGATATTATTTAGCCGGACTTCGATGGACAACGTGCCTGGTGTACCTAGATGACGTCATCGTCTACTCGGCAACGTTCGAACAACATTTGGAACGACTCCAATCAGTGCTGGATTGCCTTGCAAAAGCCAACCTGAAACTAAAATGGTCAAAATGCTCATTTGCTAAGAATACATTAAAAGATTAGGTCACGTCGTTACCAAGGAAGGTGTTGGTCCGGATCCTGAAAAACTAGAGGCGGTGGAAAATTTTCCATCTCCAGCAGTAGGCCATTCAACAGCAAATAAAGTCAAACGAGTACAAAGCTTCCTGGGATTGTGCTCCTATTACCGGCGTCACATCCAGAATTTCGCAGCCATCGCACGTCCGCTTACATCGCTAACAAAGAAAGACATTCCATTCATTTGGGGAACGGATCAAGTTAGTAGCTTCAACGCTCTAAAAGCAGCACTTACATCAGCTCCAGTGCTAGCTCATCCAAACTACGAGTTACCGATGGAAATTCTACCGGACGCCTGTGGTTTCGGCATAGGAGGTGTACTAGCACAGCGCATCGATGGAGTTGAAAGACCAGTAGCTTACGCAAGCCGCTTATTATCAAAATCAGAAACAAATTATTCTATCACGGAGAAAGAATGTCTTGCATTAGTATGGTGCCTTACCAAGTTTCGATGTTTTGTGTGGGGTTGTCAAGTGAAAGTGATCACCGATCATCAAGCGTTGTGTTGGTTAATGAGCAAACGGGACCTCGCCGGACGTTTAGCGCGTTGGAGTCTCTCGCTTCAGGAGTACGATATAACTATCGTATATCGTAGTGGGAAAACACACGACAACGCCGACTGCCTCTCCACGAAACCCACTTCAGCAGATCGAAGAAATGGAAGATGATCGATGTTTCATCGTTGCGGCCATTGGACCAAATGCAGTGGATATCCTTTCTCCCGAAGAAAACGGCTCATTTATCCGCAAACAAAGAGCTCACCGTGATTGGAGCGAAAAAATCTCGAAGCTCGAGGACGGAAAAGAAAGGGTGAAAAACTTCGTTCTGTGCAACGGAAAGCTCTACAAAGAATCTTTTAAGGATGGAAAAAATTACAGAAGATTATGTGTACCTGTGGAATGTCGTGAAAGAATTTTGCAAGCTTATCACGATGACATTGTTTCCGGTCATTTAGGCATCAAGCGGACCCTCCACAAAATTTGCAGTCGATTCTTTTGGCCGAAAATGAATCTTGACATAACTCGCTACGTTCAGAGTTGCGTGAGCTGTCAAGGAAGAAAAGGAGTTCCAGATAAACCTCCGGGATTCCTGCAATGCATAAAAGTAGAAAGACCTTTTGAGAAATTGGGTATGGATCTGCTAGGTCCATTCCCTTTGTCTCATAAGGGTAACAAAATGATAATTGTTGCAGTAGATTACCTAACTAAATGGGTTGAGCTGAAAGCTATGCCAACCGGCAAAGCAGAAGATGTCGCTGAGTTCTTCGTTAACCAAATTTTCTTCGCCATGGAGCTCCAGAACAAATCATCACTGATCGAGGAAAATGCTTCGTTGCTGAGTTAACTCAGGCAGTGGTCAAAAAGTTACACACCAACCACAAAACAACATCCAGTTATCATCCTCAAGCAAACGGGGCTGTGGAAAGAATGAATCATACGTTAGCAGCAATGCTTTCCATGTATGTTAGTACTGACCAGCGGGATTGGGATGAGACCCTACAGTATGTGTGCTTTGCGTACAACACAGCCAGGCAAGAATCCACAGGATACTCTCCATTCTTTCTCCTCTACGGACGCGAGCCGAAATTACCAATCGACCTGGAGCTGGGCGCGGATCCGAATCCATTGTTGACAGAAGATGGCGCCACAAGAGATTACGCAGATCGCCTATTGATCGAATTATCGACAGCTAAAGAAATAGTGAAAACTAGAATGGAAGAGGTAAAAAACAAACAGAAAGAGAGATACGACTCACATCATCGGGATCTGTCCTTCCAACCCGGAGATTTAGTGCTAGTGTACAAACCATTCAGAAAAGTGGGAAAATCCGAAAAACTCCTTCACCGGTGGTTGGGACCTTTTAAAGTGTTGAGGAAAACCACGCCGGTGAATTATGAGGTGACATCAGCAACCGGTCGAGGGAAAACGGATATTGTGCACGTCATCCGTATGAAGCCATTCTTTGAAGCCTCAAATGAATGGCAGCTCCCACAAGAAATAGCTCCAAACAATTTAGAAGAAACCACCGAAAAAGAACACAGGGAAGATCAAGAAGTTGAATCACAAGATGTACCAGCAGTTACCAGCCCTCAAGCGGTAGCAGGTGACAAGGAAACAGTTACCGAACATCCCACAGCAGATGGCGTCGTGGTAGCGCCCTCCACTTCAACTGAAATAGCACAAGCTCAAAGGCCCATCCGTAACAGAAGACCACCCGCTAGGTACCTAACTTGCTTGGTACCATTCTTGATGCTCCTGTTTACGGTCTTCAATCCACCAATGGTTACGGCACTGATCCTGAGAGAAAACACGATTTTTAAAGAACATGTAGATGTCGCTTTCAGTGAATCAGCATGGACAATCGTAACTGACCTCGATTTAGGGCCGGCTGGAGCAGCAATAGCTTACTTGCAACAGAAAATTCTCCAACAACAAGCAGTGGCAGACAAGTGGAAACAGCAAGGATCTCGACCACAAAAAATAGCAGCCAAAAGAATTTTCAGCAAATTACGAAGTTTCTCGAAGGAACTGGAGAGCGTGACCGAGCAATTCGCGACCGTGAAAGAAGCCTTAAACACCAACCTAAGAAACCGACGTAGTCTCATCGACGGAGGTGGATCAGCTCTCAAATGGCTTTTTGGCGTTTCAACACAGCAGGACCTAGAAGAATTAAACAGTCAGGTGCAACAGGTTAAACTGAATCAAAAGGAAATGATACACATTATGGACAAGCAAGCTACCGTTCTGAACGAGTCGTTGTGGGAATCCAGAGCCAACTCTCCAGTTGATTAGAGAGCTCCGAGGACAGTTTGCGTCCTTGCAAAGCGTGACCGCACAATTATTAGAGTGGAATACAAAGCTAGAAGAGCTTGACTTAGACCATTTCGAGTATTTCTTCCAGCTGGACGACACGTTTGAGGCGCTGAATCAAATCCTGCAATGGCTACACCAACTTGCCGATAGCCTCAACATAGGATTCAGTCTATTAGCAAACGGGCATTTAGCCCCTCAAATCGTTTCCCCAGCACGATTTAACGCAGTGATTAAAAATGTCAACCGACAATTACCTAGAGGATGGTCAATTTCCAGCGATGAGCTTTGGGTGGCTTATCGTGAATCCACAGTCACGGTGGCAGCATTGGAACATCATTTCAGGATCTTCATTCAGGTCCCTATCTTCGATCATGCTCAACAGTATAAGCTGTTTCAGATCATCAACCTGCCGGGGGCTGCAGATAATGGAACGCATAGTGTCAGCTTTAGCAACTTACCAAACTTTCTTGCAGTAGCAGCTGACCTCGAAACATTCCTGGAACTCTCCAAAGACGACGTCCGGGAGTGCAGTAAAATAGGTCGACCGTTATGTAAATTCCATACGGGCATCAGCAAACGGAACGCTCGCAAGTCCTGCGCCATAGCAGCATTCATGAACGATGTACCTCGAATCAAGACGCAGTGCCGGAAAAAATTTGCAGATTGGCGAGGTCCAGAAGTCGTATACATTGGAGCAAATCAATGGGCCTTCTCGGCGACGAAACCACACGACATAGTATTCTCATGTCCACCCAATGTTGGACAACCGCCCCTAAGAACGCTAACATTACCAGCGGTTGGAATATTTGAAGTACCTTTGGGTTGTACGGCGAGAACAGAAGATTGGGTCTTCCCAGCCAGCATGGAGGGAAGCATAGAAGCCCCGAACCTTCAAGCGGCGGTGCTGCCATCTGTCAACGTTTTTTCTCAGGACCCAACCAGTAACAGCAGCGGGAAGCACGTCATCATCGAAATTCCGCGGGAGAACACGAGTTCGATAGACATCATTAGTGAATTACTTCAACGGAATGACCGCGCCAGGTTAGCTGCTGAAATGACGGGGGAACAAATTCACAACCTTGTGACCAAAGTGGATAAACAGATGGAGACATCTTCTGCCCGATACCCATATGAATTAATAATAATAGCTGTAGTATTAAGTATGGGAATCACATTTTTGGGTTATAAATTTTACCTACTTAGTGCAAGGTTAGCTGCTCACGAACAGCACGATGTGGTCAGCCTACCACCCGAAGACCGCGGGAGGGAAGAGTTGGAAATGCAGAACCTGTAAAACAATAATTCACCTCCCGTAGTTATTATGCACCTATAGTAATCATGTACCATTGTGTCAAACTTAGCCTATGATGCCCTCTAGCGTAGAAACAAGAAAAGAGAAGAGCTGTGTTAAAAAATGTATTGAAAATTCAAAAAGGGAATACCGGATTGCAATTGACAAAGGAAAAAATTATAAGGCTTCAGATTCCGGATTCTCCCCCAGAGGTTCAAAACTTCCAGCGCGACCAGTCGGGCTGCCAGCCGAGCCTCCACCGTGGAGAACAAAACCTCTGAATGGAAGTCGGAACGTCGGGGGGACGGATGATAAACATCCTCACCTGACTCAAGCCACCACAGAAGTCTAGCATAGTTGTGGGAATAAAAATCGCGATACTTCGCGTAGCCGGGATACGTACTAAAAGAATGAAGAAAAAAAAAAAAAAAAAAAAAAAAGTTAAAATCATGATGAAGAAATTTCCTAGAACACAAAGGGAAACATACCTGTAATAGAAGTCCAATTCCCAAACTTCCCCTGAAAACGGTGTAAAATCCAAAGAGGTACCCGTAACCTTAGCATCGTTTAGGAGTGTGGCAAACAGCCTCCGATCACTTACATTCAGGCGACGGTACCGGCTCACAGGATTACGGAAGGCAATCTCAGCGAAGCGCACAACGGCAACGTCAAAATACCGCCAGTCGGACAATACATCGGAAAGGGTGAACATCTTGAAAGACCTGTATCACACCAAAACTGAAAATGAACTGTGCCAGCAGAAAGGCTGTGCCCGATTTTTATTCAGTTTCAATAACCTTCGAGGATCACAATCATTGCCTATCAGTTCCATTTCTTTTACATTGGTGTTATAGTTAGTGTTAACAAGGGTAACCTTCATGCTTTATCGCAGGTAGATAAGTACAGTCGGGTCGCCTGTCTTAAAGAAGGGGGACCTGTCGCGGGTGAAAAGGGGTAAATGTTTATCTCTTTACAGAGATGATTCACCCGCTCATTGAACTACGCTGCGACCGTGGGACTGAATCATTGCAGATAATCAGTACTAGAAGTAGATACGGAGACATGCGCTCCGGAAGGGGCGTAATTAGCATAGCAGTATAAATGCAAGTGTAAAATTCGGTAAAAGACAAGTTCCCTGGTTTCCCTAGAGTTCTTCAGACGCTTCTCCAACTTTTGGTAATGGTTATCCCTTTTGTTTGAGTTAAACCATTGTTTAGAATTTAAGTCATCACTTGTTGTATTTGTTTGTTCTTGTCCCAATACAACTCGTGTGACAATATTTGATGCAGTATACATATAGAAGTAAAACTCATGGTATAACAGTGTATTCACATTGAATACAAGTATATTTGATGCAGTATACATTTAGAAGAAAAAACTCATGGTATAACAGTGTATTCACATTGAATACAAGTATATTTGATGCTGTTTACATATAGAAGTAAAAACTCATGGTATAACAGTGTATTCACATTATATACAAGTATATTTGATGCAGTATACATATAGAAGTATAAACTCATGGTATAACAGTGTATTCACATTGAATACAAGTATATTTGATCCCGTTTACATATAGAAGTAGAAACTCATGGTATAACAGTGTATTCTTATTGAATACAAGTATATTTGATGCAGTATACATATAGAAGTAAAAACTCATGGTATAACAGTGTATTCACATTGAATACAAGTATATTTGATCCTGTTTACATATAGAAGTAAAAACTTGTGGTATAACAGTGTATTCTTATTGAATACAAGTATATTTGATGCTGTTTACATATAGAAGAAAAAAACTCATGGTATAACAGTGTATTCACATTGAATACAAGTATATTTGATGCAGATTACATATAGAAGTAAAAAATCATGGTATAACAGTGGATTCACATTCAATACAAGTATATTTGATGCAGTATACATATAGAAGTAAAAACTCATGGTATAACAGTGTATTCACATTGAATACAAGTATATTTGATGCAGTATATATATAGAAGTAAAAACTCATGGTATAACAGTGTATTCACATTGAATACAAGTATATTTGATGCAGTATACATTTAGAAGAAAAAACTCATGGTATAACAGTGTATTCACATTGAATACAAGTATATTTGATGCTGTTTACATATAGAAGTAAAAACTCATGGTATAACAGTGTATTCACATTATATACAAGTATATTTGATGCAGTTTACATATAGAAGTATAAACTCATGGTATAACAGTGTATTCACATTGAATACAAGTATATTTGATGCTGTTTACATATAGAAGGAGAAACTCATGGTATAACAGTGTATTCTTATTGAATACAAGTATATTTGATGCAGTTTACATATAGAAGTAAAAACTCATGGTATAACAGTGTATTCACATTGAATACAAGTATATTTGATGCTGTTTACATATAGAAGTAAAAACTTGTGGTATAACAGTGTATTCACATTGAATACAAGTATATTTGATGCTGTTTACATATAGAAGTAAAAACTCATGGTATAACAGTGTATTCACATTGAATACAAGTATATTTGATGCAGTTTACATATAGAAGTAAAAACTCATGGTATAACAGTGTATTCACATTGAATACAAGTATATTTGATGCAGTATACATATAGAAGTAAAAACTTATGGTATAACAGTGTATTCACATTGAATACAAGTATATTTGATGCTGTTTACATATAGAAGTAAAAACTCATGGTATAACAGTGTATTCACATTGTATACAAGTATATTTGATGCAGTTTACATATAGAAGTAAAAACTCATGGTATAACAGTGTATTCACATTGAATACAAGTATATTTGATCCTGTTTACATATAGAAGTAGAAACTCATGGTATAACAGTGTATTCTTATTGAATACAAGTATATTTGATGCAGTATACATATAGAAGTATAAACTCATGGTATAACAGTGTATTCACATTGAATACAAGTATATTTGATCCTGTTTACATATAGAAGTAAAAACTCATGGTATAACAGTGTATTCTAATTGAATACAAGTATATTTGATGCTGTTTACATATAGAAGGAAAAACTCATGGTATAACAGTGTATTCACATTGAATACAAGTATATTTGATGCAGTTTACATATAGAAGTAAAAACTCATGGTATAACAGTGTATTCACATTGAATACAAGTATATTTGATGCAGTTTATATATAGAAGTAAAAACTCATGGTATAACAGTGTATTCACATTGAATACAAGTATATTTGATGCTGTTTACATATAGAAGTAAAAACTCATGGTATAACAGTGTATTCACATTGAATACAAGTATATTTTATGCAGTTTACATATAGAAGTAAAAACTCATGGTATAACAGTGTATTCACATTGAATACAAGTATATTTGATGCTGTTTACATATAGAAGTAAAAACTCATGGTATAACAGTGTATTCACATTGAATACAAGTATATTTGATGCTGTTTACATATAGAAGTAAAAACTCATGGTATAACAGTGTATTCACATTGAATACAAGTATATTTGATGCTGTTTACATATAGAAGTAAAAACTCGTGGTATAACAGTGTATTCACATTGAATACAAGTATATTTGATGCTGTTTACATATAGAAGTAAAAAACTCATGGTATAACAGTGTATTCACATTGAATACAAGTATATTTGATGCAGTTTACATATAGAAGTAAAAACTCATGGTATAACAGTGTATTCACATTGAATACAAGTATATTTGATGCAGTTTACATATAGAAGTAAAAACTCATGGTATAACAGTGTATTCACATTGAATACAAGTATATTTGATGCAGATTTATATATAGAAGTAAAAACTCATGGTATAACAGTGTATTCACATTGAATACAAGTATATTTGATGCTGTTTACATATAGAAGTAAAAACTCATGGTATAACAGTGTATTCACATTGAATACAAGTATATTTGATGCAGTTTACATATAGAAGTAAAAACTCATGGTATAACAGTGTATTCACATTGAATACAAGTATATTTGATGCAGTATACATATAGAAGTAAAAACTTATTGTATAACAGTGTATTCACATTGAATACAAGTATATTTGATGCTGTTTACATATAGAAGTAAAAACTCATGGTATAACAGTGTATTCACATTATATACAAGTATATTTGATGCAGTTTACATATAGAAGTAAAAACTCATGGTATAACAGTGTATTCACATTGAATACAAGTATATTTGATGCTGTTTACATATAGAAGTAAAAACTCATGGTATAACAGTGTATTCTCATTGAATACAAGTATATTTGATGCAGTTTACATATAGAAGTAAAAACTCATGGTATAACAGTGTATTCACATTGAATACAAGTATATTTGATGCTGTTTACATATAGAAGTAAAAACTCATGGTATAACAGTGTATTCACATTGAATACAAGTATATTTGATGCTGTTTACATATAGAAGTAAAAACTCATGGTATAACAGTGTATTCACATTGAATACAAGTATATTTGATGCAGTTTACATATTGAAGTAAAAACTCATGGTATAACAGTGTATTCACATTGAATACAAGTATATTTGATGCAGTTTATATATAGAAGTAAAAACTCATGGTATAACAGTGTATTCACATTGAATACAAGTATATTTGATGCTGTTTACATATAGAAGTAAAAACTCATGGTATAACAGTGTATTCACATTGAATACACAGTATATTTTATGCAGTTTACATATAGAAGTAAAAACTCATGGTATAACAGTGTATTCACATTGAATACAAGTATATTTGATGCTGTTTACATATAGAAGTAAAAACTCATGGTATAACAGTGTATTCTCATTGAATACAAGTATATTTGATGCTGTTTACATATAGAAGTAAAAACTCATGGTATAACAGTGTATTCACATTGAATACAAGTATATTTGATGCAGTTTACATATAGAAGTAAAAACTCATGGTATAACAGTGTATTCACATTGAATACAAGTATATTTGATGCAGTTTACATATAGAAGTAAAAACTCATGGTATAACAGTGTATTCACATTGAATACAAGTATATTTGATGCAGTTTACATATAGAAGTAAAAACTCATGGTATAACAGTGTATTCACATTGAATACAAGTATATTTGATGCAGTTTACATATAGAAGAAAAAACTCATGGTATAACAGTGTATTCACATTGAATACAAGTATATTTGATGCTGTTTACATATAGAAGTAAAAACTCATGGTATAACAGTGTATTCACATTGAATACAAGTATATTTGATGCAGTTTACATATAGAAGTAAAAACTCATGGTATAACAGTGTATTCACATTGAATACAAGTATATTTGATGCTGTTTACATATAGAAGTAAAAACTCATGGTATAACAGTGTATTCACATTGAATACAAGTATATTTGATGCAGTTTACATATAGAAGTAAAAACTCATGGTATAACAGTGTATTCACATTGAATACAAGTATATTTGATGCTGTTTACATATAGAAGTAAAAACTCATGGTATAACAGTGTATTCACATTGAATACAAGTATATTTGATGCTGTTTACATATAGAAGTAAAAACTCATGGTATAACAGTGTATTCACATTGAATACAAGTATATTTGATGCAGTTTACATATAGAAGTAAAAACTCATGGTATAACAGTGTATTCACATTGAATACAAGTATATTTGATGCAGTTTACATATAGAAGTAAAAACTCATGGTATAACAGTGTATTCACATTGAATACAAGTATATTTGATGCTGTTTACATATAGAAGTAAAAACTCATGGTATAACAGTGTATTCACATTATATACAAGTATATTTGATGCTGTTTACATATAGAAGTAAAAACTCATGGTATAACAGTGTATTCACATTGAATACAAGTATATTTGATGCTGTTTACATATAGAAGTAAAAACTCATGGTATAACAGTGTATTCACATTGAATACAAGTATATTTGATGCAGTTTACATATAGAAGTAAAAACTCATGGTATAACAGTGTATTCACATTGAATACAAGTATATTTGATGCTGTTTACATATAGAAGTAAAAACTCATGGTATAACAGTGTATTCTCATTGAATACAAGTATATTTGATGCTGTTTACATATAGAAGTAAAAACTCATGGTATAACAGTGTATTCACATTGAATACAAGTATATTTGATGCAGTATACATATAGAAGTAAAAACTCATGGTATAACAGTGTATTCACATTGAATACAAGTATATTTGATGCAGTTTATATATAGAAGTAAAAACTCATGGTATAACAGTGTATTCACATTGAATACAAGTATATTTGATGCTGTTTACATATAGAAGTAAAAACTCATGGTATAACAGTGTATTCACATTGAATACAAGTATATTTTATGCAGTTTACATATAGAAGTAAAAACTCATGGTATAACAGTGTATTCACATTGAATACAAGTATATTTGATGCTGTTTACATATAGAAGTAAAAACTCATGGTATAACAGTGTATTCACATTGAATACAAGTATATTTGATGCTGTTTACATATAGAAGTAAAAACTCATGGTATAACAGTGTATTCACATTGAATACAAGTATATTTGATGCTGTTTACATATAGAAGTAAAAACTCATGGTATAACAGTGTATTCTCATTGAATACAAGTATATTTGATGCTGTTTACATATAGAAGTAAAAACTCATGGTATAACAGTGTATTCACATTGAATACAAGTATATTTGATGCTGTTTACATATAGAAGTAAAAACTCATGGTATAACAGTGTATTCACATTGAATACAAGTATATTTGATGCAGTTTACATATAGAAGTAAAAACTCATGGTATAACAGTGTATTCACATTGAATACAAGTATATTTGATGCAGTTTACATATAGAAGTAAAAACTCATGGTATAACAGTGTATTCACATTGAATACAAGTATATTTGATGCTGTTTACATATAGAAGTAAAAACTCATGGTATAACAGTGTATTCACATTGAATACAAGTATATTTGATGCAGTTTACATATAGAAGTAAAAACTCATGGTATAACAGTGTATTCACATTGAATACAAGTATATTTGATGCAGTTTACATATAGAAGTAAAAACTCATGGTATAACAGTGTATTCACATTGAATACAAGTATATTTGATGCTGTTTACATATAGAAGTAAAAACTCATGGTATAACAGTGTATTCACATTGTATACAAGTATATTTGATGCAGTTTACATATAGAAGTAAAAACTCATGGTATAACAGTGTATTCACATTGAATACAAGTATATTTGATGCTGTTTACATATAGAAGTAGAAACTCATGGTATAACAGTGTATTCACATTGAATACAAGTATATTTGATGCAGTTTACATATAGAAGTAAAAACTCATGGTATAACAGTGTATTCACATTGAATACAAGTATATTTGATGCTGTTTACATATAGAAGTAAAAACTCATGGTATAACAGTGTATTCACATTGAATACAAGTATATTTGATGCTGTTTACATATAGAAGTAAAAACTCATGGTATAACAGTGTATTCACATTGAATACAAGTATATTTGATGCAGTTTACATATAGAAGTAAAAACTCATGGTATAACAGTGTATTCACATTGAATACAAGTATATTTGATGCAGTTTACATATAGAAGTAAAAACTCATGGTATAACAGTGTATTCACATTGAATACAAGTATATTTGATGCTGTTTACATATAGAAGTAAAAACTCATGGTATAACAGTGTATTCACATTGAATACAAGTATATTTTATGCAGTTTACATATAGAAGTAAAAACTCATGGTATAACAGTGTATTCACATTGAATACAAGTATATTTGATGCTGTTTACATATAGAAGTAAAAACTCATGGTATAACAGTGTATTCACATTGAATACAAGTATATTTGATGCAGTTTACATATAGAAGTAAAAACTCATGGTATAACAGTGTATTCACATTGAATACAAGTATATTTGATGCAGTTTACATTTAGAAGTAAAAACTCATGGTATAACAGTGTATTCACATTGAATACAAGTATATTTGATGCTGTTTACATATAGAAGTAAAAACTCATGGTATAACAGTGTATTCACATTATATACAAGTATATTTGATGCAGTATACATATAGAAGTAAAAACTCATGGTATAACAGTGTATTCACATTGAATACAAGTATATTTGATGCTGTTTACATATAGAAGTAAAAACTCATGGTATAACAGTGTATTCTTATTGAATACAAGTATATTTGATGCTGTTTACATATAGAAGGAAAAACTCATGGTATAACAGTGTATTCACATTGAATACAAGTATATTTGATGCAGTTTATATATAGAAGTAAAAACTCATGGTATAACAGTGTATTCACATTGAATACAAGTATATTTGATGCTGTTTACATATAGAAGTAAAAACTCATGGTATAACAGTGTATTCACATTGAATACAAGTATATTTTATGCAGTTTACATATAGAAGTAAAAACTCATGGTATAACAGTGTATTCACATTGAATACAAGTATATTTGATGCTGTTTACATATAGAAGTAAAAACTCATGGTATAACAGTGTATTCACATTGAATACAAGTATATTTGATGCTGTTTACATATAGAAGGAAAAACTCATGGTATAACAGTGTATTCACATTGAATACAAGTATATTTGATGCTGTTTACATATAGAAGTAAAAACTCGTGGTATAACAGTGTATTCACATTGAATACAAGTATATTTGATGCTGTTTACATATAGAAGTAAAAACTCATGGTATAACAGTGTATTCACATTGAATACAAGTATATTTGATGCAGTTTACATATAGAAGTAAAAACTCATGGTATAACAGTGTATTCACATTGAATACAAGTATATTTGATGCAGTTTACATATAGAAGTAAAAACTCATGGTATAACAGTGTATTCACATTGAATACAAGTATATTTGATGCAGTTTACATATAGAAGTAAAAACTCATGGTATAACAGTGTATTCACATTGAATACAAGTATATTTGATGCTGTTTACATATAGAAGTAAAAACTCATGGTATAACAGTGTATTCACATTGAATACAAGTATATTTGATGCAGTTTACATATAGAAGTAAAAACTCATGGTATAACAGTGTATTCACATTGAATACAAGTATATTTGATGCAGTTTACATATAGAAGTAAAAACTCATGGTATAACAGTGTATTCACATTGAATACAAGTATATTTGATGCTGTTTACATATAGAAGTAAAAACTCATGGTATAACAGTGTATTCACATTAAATACAAGTATATTTGATGCAGTTTACATATAGAAGTAAAAACTCATGGTATAACAGTGTATTCACATTGAATACAAGTATATTTGATGCTGTTTACATATAGAAGTAAAAACTCATGGTATAACAGTGTATTCACATTGAATACAAGTATATTTGATGCAGTTTACATATAGAAGTAAAAACTCATGGTATAACAGTGTATTCACATTGAATACAAGTATATTTGATGCTGTTTACATATAGAAGTAAAAACTCATGGTATAACAGTGTATTCACATTGAATACAAGTATATTTGATGCTGTTTACATATAGAAGTAAAAACTCATGGTATAACAGTGTATTCACATTGAATACAAGTATATTTGATGCAGTTTACATATAGAAGTAAAAACTCATGGTATAACAGTGTATTCACATTGAATACAAGTATATTTGATGCAGTTTACATATAGAAGTAAAAACTCATGGTATAACAGTGTATTCACATTGAATACAAGTATATTTGATGCTGTTTACATATAGAAGTAAAAACTCATGGTATAACAGTGTATTCACATTGAATACAAGTATATTTTATGCAGTTTACATATAGAAGTAAAAACTCATGGTATAACAGTGTATTCACATTGAATACAAGTATATTTGATGCTGTTTACATATAGAAGTAAAAACTCATGGTATAACAGTGTATTCACATTGAATACAAGTATATTTGATGCAGTTTACATATAGAAGTAAAAACTCATGGTATAACAGTGTATTCACATTGAATACAAGTATATTTGATGCAGTTTACATATAGAAGTAAAAACTCATGGTATAACAGTGTATTCACATTGAATACAAGTATATTTGATGCTGTTTACATATAGAAGTAAAAACTCATGGTATAACAGTGTATTCACATTATATACAAGTATATTTGATGCAGTTTACATATAGAAGTAAAAACTCATGGTATAACAGTGTATTCACATTGAATACAAGTATATTTGATGCTGTTTACATATAGAAGTAAAAACTCATGGTATAACAGTGTATTCACATTGAATACAAGTATATTTGATGCTGTTTACATATAGAAGGAAAAACTCATGGTATAACAGTGTATTCACATTGAATACAAGTATATTTGATGCAGTTTATATATAGAAGTAAAAACTCATGGTATAACAGTGTATTCACATTGAATACAAGTATATTTGATGCTGTTTACATATAGAAGTAAAAACTCATGGTATAACAGTGTATTCACATTGAATACAAGTATATTTTATGCAGTTTACATATAGAAGTAAAAACTCATGGTATAACAGTGTATTCACATTGAATACAAGTATATTTGATGCTGTTTACATATAGAAGTAAAAACTCATGGTATAACAGTGTATTCACATTGAATACAAGTATATTTGATGCTGTTTACATATAGAAGTAAAAACTCATGGTATAACAGTGTATTCACATTGAATACAAGTATATTTGATGCTGTTTACATATAGAAGTAAAAACTCATGGTATAACAGTGTATTCACATTGAATACAAGTATATTTGATGCTGTTTACATATAGAAGTAAAAACTCATGGTATAACAGTGTATTCACATTGAATACAAGTATATTTGATGCAGTTTACATATAGAAGTAAAAACTCATGGTATAACAGTGTATTCACATTGAATACAAGTATATTTGATGCAGTTTACATATAGAAGTAAAAACTCATGGTATAACAGTGTATTCACATTGAATACAAGTATATTTGATGCAGTTTACATATAGAAGTAAAAACTCATGGTATAACAGTGTATTCACATTGAATACAAGTATATTTGATGCTGTTTACATATAGAAGTAAAAACTCATGGTATAACAGTGTATTCACATTGAATACAAGTATATTTGATGCAGTTTACATATAGAAGTAAAAACTCATGGTATAACAGTGTATTCACATTGAATACAAGTATATTTGATGCAGTTTACATATAGAAGTAAAAACTCATGGTATAACAGTGTATTCACATTGAATACAAGTATATTTGATGCTGTTTACATATAGAAGTAAAAACTCATGGTATAACAGTGTATTCACATTGTATACAAGTATATTTGATGCAGTTTACATATAGAAGTAAAAACTCATGGTATAACAGTGTATTCACATTGAATACAAGTATATTTGATGCTGTTTACATATAGAAGTAAAAACTCATGGTATAACAGTGTATTCACATTGAATACAAGTATATTTGATGCAGTTTACATATAGAAGTAAAAACTCATGGTATAACAGTGTATTCACATTGAATACAAGTATATTTGATGCTGTTTACATATAGAAGTAAAAACTCATGGTATAACAGTGTATTCACATTGAATACAAGTATATTTGATGCTGTTTACATATAGAAGTAAAAACTCATGGTATAACAGTGTATTCACATTGAATACAAGTATATTTGATGCAGTTTACATATAGAAGTAAAAACTCATGGTATAACAGTGTATTCACATTGAATACAAGTATATTTGATGCAGTTTATATATAGAAGTAAAAACTCATGGTATAACAGTGTATTCACATTGAATACAAGTATATTTGATGCTGTTTACATATAGAAGTAAAAACTCATGGTATAACAGTGTATTCACATTGAATACAAGTATATTTGATGCAGTTTACATATAGAAGTAAAAACTCATGGTATAACAGTGTATTCACATTGAATACAAGTATATTTGATGCTGTTTACATATAGAAGTAAAAACTCATGGTATAACAGTGTATTCACATTGAATACAAGTATATTTGATGCAGTTTACATATAGAAGTAAAAACTCATGGTATAACAGTGTATTCACATTGAATACAAGTATATTTGATGCAGTTTACATATAGAAGTAAAAACTCATGGTATAACAGTGTATTCACATTGAATACAAGTATATTTGATGCTGTTTACATATAGAAGTAAAAACTCATGGTATAACAGTGTATTCACATTATATACAAGTATATTTGATGCAGTTTACATATAGAAGATAAAAACTCATGGTATAACAGTGTATTCACATTGAATACAAGTATATTTGATGCTGTTTACATATAGAAGTAAAAACTCATGGTATAACAGTGTATTCACATTGAATACAAGTATATTTGATGCTGTTTACATATAGAAGTAAAAACTCATGGTATAACAGTGTATTCACATTGAATACAAGTATATTTGATGCAGTATATATATATAGAAGTAAAAACTCATGGTATAACAGTGTATTCACATTGAATACAAGTATATTTGATGCTGTTTACATATAGAAGTAAAAACTCATGGTATAAACAGTGTATTCACATTGAATACAAGTATATTTTATGCAGTTTACATATAGAAGTAAAAACTCATGGTATAACAGTGTATTCACATTGAATACAAGTATATTTGATGCTGTTTACATATAGAAGTAAAAACTCATGGTATAACAGTGTATTCACATTGAATACAAGTATATTTGATGCTGTTTACATATAGAAGTAAAAACTCATGGTATAACAGTGTATTCACATTGAATACAAGTATATTTGATGCTGTTTACATATAGAAGTAAAAACTCATGGTATAACAGTGTATTCACATTGAATACAAGTATATTTGATGCTGTTTACATATAGAAGAAAAAACTCATGGTATAACAGTGTATTCACATTGAATACAAGTATATTTGATGCAGTTTACATATAGAAGTAAAAACTCATGGTATAACAGTGTATTCACATTGAATACAAGTATATTTGATGCAGTTTACATATAGAAGTAAAAACTCATGGTATAACAGTGTATTCACATTGAATACAAGTATATTTGATGCTGATTTATATATAGAAGTAAAAACTCATGGTATAACAGTGTATTCACATTGAATACAAGTATATTTGATGCTGTTTACATATAGAAGTAAAAACTCATGGTATAACAGTGTATTCACATTGAATACAAGTATATTTGATGCAGTTTACATATAGAAGTAAAAACTCATGGTATAACAGTGTATTCACATTGAATACAAGTATATTTGATGCAGTTTACATATAGAAGTAAAAACTCATGGTATAACAGTGTATTCACATTGAATACAAGTATATTTGATGCTGTTTACATATAGAAGTAAAAACTCATGGTATAACAGTGTATTCACATTGAATACAAGTATATTTGATGCAGTTTACATATAGAAGTAAAAACTCATGGTATAACAGTGTATTCACATTGAATACAAGTATATTTGATGCTGTTTACATATAGAAGTAGAAACTCATGGTATAACAGTGTATTCTCATTGAATACAAGTATATTTGATGCAGTTTACATATAGAAGTAAAAACTCATGGTATAACAGTGTATTCACATTGAATACAAGTATATTTGATGCTGTTTACATATAGAAGTAAAAACTCATGGTATAACAGTGTATTCACATTGAATACAAGTATATTTGATGCTGTTTACATATAGAAGTAAAAACTCATGGTATAACAGTGTATTCACATTGAATACAAGTATATTTGATGCAGTTTACATATAGAAGTAAAACACTCATGGTATAACAGTGTATTCACATTGAATACAAGTATATTTGATGCAGTTTACATATAGAAGTAAAAACTCATGGTATAACAGTGTATTCACATTGAATACAAGTATATTTGATGCAGTTTACATATAGAAGAAAAAACTCATGGTATAACAGTGTATTCACATTGAATACAAGTATATTTGATGCAGTTTACATTTAGAAGTAAAAACTCATGGTATAACAGTGTATTCACATTGAATACAAGTATATTTGATGCTGTTTACATATAGAAGTAAAAACTCATGGTATAACAGTGTATTCACATTGTATACAAGTATATTTGATGCAGTTTACATATAGAAGTAAAAACTCATGGTATAACAGTGTATTCACATTGAATACAAGTATATTTGATGCTGTTTACATATAGAAGTAAAAACTCATGGTATAACAGTGTATTCACATTGAATACAAGTATATTTGATGCAGTTTACATATAGAAGTAAAAACTCATGGTATAACAGTGTATTCACATTGAATACAAGTATATTTGATGCTGTTTACATATAGAAGTAAAAACTCATGGTATAACAGTGTATTCACATTGAATACAAGTATATTTGATGCTGTTTACATATAGAAGTAAAAACTCATGGTATAACAGTGTATTCACATTGAATACAAGTATATTTGATGCAGTTTACATATAGAAGTAAAAACTCATGGTATAACAGTGTATTCACATTGAATACAAGTATATTTGATGCAGTTTACATATAGAAGTAAAAACTCATGGTATAACAGTGTATTCACATTGAATACAAGTATATTTGATGCAGTTTACATATAGAAGTAAAACACATGGTATAACAGTGTATTCACATTGAATACAAGTATATTTGATGCAGTTTACATATAGAAGTAAAAACTCATGGTATAACAGTGTATTCACATTGAATACAAGTATATTTGATGCAGTTTACATTTAGAAGTAAAAACTCATGGTATAACAGTGTATTCACATTGAATACAAGTATATTTGATGCTGTTTACATATAGAAGTAAAAACCCATGGTATAACAGTGTATTCACATTATATACAAGTATATTTGATGCAGTTTACATATAGAAGTAAAAACTCATGGTATAACAGTGTATTCACATTGAATACAAGTATATTTGATGCTGTTTACATATAGAAGTAAAAACTCATGGTATAACAGTGTATTCACATTGAATACAAGTATATTTGATGCAGTTTACATATAGAAGTAAAAACTCATGGTATAACAGTGTATTCACATTGAATACAAGTATATTTGATGCTGTTTACATATAGAAGTAAAAACTCATGTGGTATAACAGTGTATTCACATTAAATACAAGTATATTTGATGCAGTATACATATAGAAGTAAAAACTCATGGTATAACAGTGTATTCACATTGAATACAAGTATATTTGATGCTGTTTACATATAGAAGTAAAAACTCATGGTATAACAGTGTATTCTTATTGAATACAAGTATATTTGATGCAGTATACATTTAGAAGAAAAACTCATGGTATAACAGTGTATTCACATTGAATACAAGTATATTTGATGCTGTTTACATATAGAAGTAAAAACTCATAGTATAGCAGTGTATTCACATTATATACAAGTATATTTGATGCAGTTTACATAGAAGTAAAAACTCATGGTATAACAGTGTATTTACATTGAATACAAGTATATTTGATGCTGTTTACATATAGAAGTAGAAACTCATGGTATAACAGTGTATTCTTATTGAATACAAGTATATTTGATGCTGTTTACATATAGAAGTAAAAACTCATGGTATAACAGTGTATTCACATTGAATACAAGTATATTTGATGCAGTTTACATATAGAAGTAAAAACTCATGGTATAACAGTGTATTCACATTGAATAAAAGTATATTTGATGCAGTTTACGTATAGAAGTAAAAACTCATGGTATAACAGTGTATTCACATTGAATAGAAGTATATTTGATGCAGTTTACATATAGAAGTAAAAACACATGGTATAACAGTGTATTCACATTGAATACAAGTATATTTTATGCAGTTTACATAGAGAAGTAAAAACTCATGGTATAACAGTGGATTCACATTGAATACAAGTATATTTGATGCAGTTTACATATAGAAGTAAAAACTCTTGGTATAACAGTGTATTCACATTGAATACAAGTATATTTGATGCAGTTTACATATAGAAGTAAAAACTCATGGTATAACAGTGTATTCACATTGAATACAAGTATATTTGATGCTGTTTACATATAGAAGTAAAACAATCATGTTATAACAGTGTATTCACATTGAATACAAGTATATTTGATGCAGTTTACATATAGAAGTAAAAACTCATGGTATAACAGTGTATTCACATTGAATACAAGTATATTTGATGCTGTTTACATATAGAAGTAGAAACTCATGGTATAACAGTGTATTCACATTGAATACAAGTATATTTGATGCTGTTTACATATAGAAGGAAAAACTCATGGTATAACAGTGTATTCACATTGAATACAAGTATATTTGATGCAGTTTACATATAGAAGTAAAAACTCATGGTATAACAGTGTATTCACATTGAATACAAGTATATTTGATGCAGTTTACATATAGAAGTAAAAACTCATGGTATAACAGTGTATTCACATTGAATACAAGTATATTTGATGCTGTTTACATATAGAAGTAAAAACTCATGGTATAACAATGTATTCACATTGAATACAAGTATATTTGATGCTGTTTACATATAGAAGTAAAAACTCATGGTATAACAGTGTATTCACATTGAATACAAGTATATTTGATGCTGTTTACAAATAGAAGTAAAAACTCATGATGTAACAGTGTATTCACATTGAATACAAGTATATTTGATGCTGTTTACATATAGAAGTAAAAACTCATGGTATAACAGTGTATTCACATTAAATACAAGTATATTTGATGCAGTTTTACATATAGAAGTAAAAACTCATGGTATAACAGTGTATAGTCACATTAAATACAAGTATATTTGATGCTGTTTACATATAGAAGTAAAAACTCATGGTATAACAGTGTATTCACATTGAATACAAGTATATTTGATGCAGTATACATATAGAAGTAAAAACTCATGGTATAACAGTGTATTCACATTGAATACAAGTATATTTGATGCTGTTTACATATAGAAGTAAAAACTCATAGTATAACAGTGTATTCACATTGAAAATACAAGTATATTTGATGCAGTATACATATAGAAGTGAAAAACTCATGGTATAACAGTGTATTCACATTGAATACAAGTATATTTGATGCAGTATTCATATAGAAGTAAAAACTCATGGTATAACAGTGTATTCACATTGAATACAAGTATATTTGATGAAGTTTACATATAGAAGTAAAAACTCATGGATATAACAGTGTATTCACATTGAATACAAGTATATTCCATGCTGTTTACATATAGAAGTAAAAACTCATGGTATAACAGTGTATTCACATTGAATACAAGTATATTTGATGCAGTTTACATATAGAAGTAAAAACTCATGGTATAACAGTGTAATCATATTGAATACAAGTATATTTGATGCAGTTTACATATAGAAGTAAAAACTCATTGGTATAACAGTGTATTCACATTGAATACAAGTATATTTGTTGCAGTTTACATATAGAAGTAAAAAGTCATGGTATAACAGTGTATTCACATTGAATACAAGTATATTTCATGCAGTATACATATAGAAGTAAAAACTCATGGTATAACAGTGTATTCACATTGAATACAAGTATATTTGATGCTGTTTACATATAGAAGTAAAAACTCATGGTATAACAGTGTATTCACATTGAATACAAGTATATTTGATGCTGTTTACAAATAGAAGTAAAAACTCATGGTATATAACAGTGTATTCACATTGAATACAAGTATATTTGATGCAGTTTACATATAGAAGTAAAAACTCATGGTATAACAGTGTATTCACATTGAATACAAGTATATTTGATGCTGTTTACATATAGAAGTAAAAACTCATGGTATAACAGTGTATTCACATTGAATACAAGTATATTTGATGCAGTTTACATTTAGAAGTAAAAACTCATGGTATAACAGTGTATTCACATTGAATACAAGTATATTTGATGCTGTTTACATATAGAAGTAAAAACTCATGGTATAACAGTGTATTCACATTATATACAAGTATATTTGATGCAGTTTACATATAGAAGTAAAAACTCATGGTATAACAGTGTATTCACATTGAATACAAGTATATTTGATGCTGTTTACATATAGAAGTAAAAACTCATGGTATAACAGTGTATTCTTATTGAATACAAGTATATTTGATGCTGTTTACATATAGAAGTAAAAACTCATGGTATAACAGTGTATTCACATTGAATACAAGTATATTTGATGCAGATTACATATAGAAGTAAAAACTCATGGTATAACAGTGTATTCACATTGAATACAAGTATATTTGATGCAGTTTATACATATAGAAGTAAAAACTCATGGTATAACAGTGTATTCACATTGAATACAAGTATATTTGATGCAGTTTACATATAGAAGTAAAACTCATGGTATAACAGTGTATTCACATTGAATACAAGTATATTTGATGCAGTTTACATATAGAAGTAAAAACTCTTATGGTATAACAGTGTATTCACATTGAATACAAGTATATTCCATGCTGTTTACATATAGAAGTAAAAACTCATGGTATAACAGTGTATTTACATTGAATACAAGTATATTTGATGCAGTTTACATATAGAAGTAAAAACTCATGGTATAACAGTGTATTCATTCACATAATTCAAGTATATTTGACTAGTTTACATATAGAAGTAAAAACTCATGGTATAACAGTGTATTCACATTGAATACAAGTATATTTGATGCAGTTTACATTTAGAAGTAAAAACTCATGGTATAACAGTGTATTCACATTGAATACAAGTATATTTGATGCTGTTTACATATAGAAGTAGAAAAAACTCATGGTATAACAGTGTATTCACATTGAATACAAGTATATTTGATGCTGTTTACATATAGAAGTAAAAACTCATGGTATAACAGTGTATTCACATTGAATACAAGTATATTTGATGCTGTTTAACATATAGAAGTAAAAACTCATGGTATAACAGTGTATTCACATTGAATACAAGTATATTTGATGCTGTTTACATATAGAATTAAAAACTCATGGTATAACAGTGTATTCACATTGAATACAAGTATATTTGATGCTGTTTACATATAGAAGTAAAAACTCATGGTATAACAGTGTATTCACATTAAATACAAGTATATTTAATGCAGTTTACATCTAAAAGTAAAAACTCATGGTATAACAGTGTATTTCACATTGAATACAAGTATATTCCATGCAGTTTACATATAGAAGTAAAAACTCATGGTATAACAGTTGTATTCACATTGAATACAAGTATATTTGATGCTGTTTACCTATAGAATTAAAAACTCATGGTATAACAGTGTATTCACATTGAATACAAGTATATTTGATGATGTTTACATATAGAAGTAAAAACTCATGGTATAACAGTGTATTCACATTATTAATACAAGTATATTCCATGCAGTTTACATATAGAAGTAAAAACTCATGGTATAACAGTGTATTCACATTGAATACAAGTATATTTGATGCTGTTTACATATAAGAATAAAAATTAGTATAACAGTGTATTCACATTGAATACAAGTATATTTGATGCTGTTTAGAAGTAAAAATTCATGGTATAACAGTGTATTCACATTGAATACAAGTATATTTGATGCTGTTTACATATAGAAGTAAAAACTCATGGTATAACAGTGTATTCACATTGAATACAAGTATATTTGATCTGTTTATTCATATAGAAGTAAAAACTCATGGTATAACAGTGTATTCACATTGAATACAAGTAAATTCGATGCGCTGTTTACATATAGAAGTAAAAACTCATGGTATAACAGTGTATTCATTCATTGAATACAAGTATATTTGATGCTGTTTACATATAGAAGTATAAACTCATGGTATAACAGTGTATTCACATTGAATACAAGTATATTTGATGCTGTTTACATATAGAAGTAAAAACTCATGGTATAACAGTGTATTCACAATGAATACAAGTATATTTGATGCAGTATACATATAGAAGTAAAAAATCATGGTATAACAGTGTATTCACATTGAATACAAGTATATTCCATGCAGTTTACATATAGAAGTAAAACTCATGGTATAACAGTGTATTCACATTGAATACAAGTATATTTGATGCTGTTTACATATAGAAGTAAAAACTCATGGTATTACAGTGTATTCACATTGAATACAAGTATATTTGATGCTGTTTACATATAGAAGTAAAAACTCATGTTATATCAGTGTATTCACATTGAATACAAGTATATTTGATGCTGTTTACATATAGAAGTAAAAACTCATGGTATAACAGTGTATTCACATTGAATACAAGTATATTTGATGCTGTTTACATATAGAAGTAAAAACTCATGGTATAACAGTGTATTCACATTAAATACAAGTATATTTAATGCAGTTTACATATAGAAGTAAAAACTCATGGTATAACAGTGTATTCACATTGAATACAAGTATATTCCATGCAGTTTACATATAGAAGTAAAAACTCATGGTATAACATTGTATTCACATTGAATACAAGTATATTTGATGCTGTTTACATATAGAATTAAAAACTCATGGTATAACAGTGTATTCACATTGAATACAAGTATATTTGATGATGTTTACATATAGAAGTAAAAACTCATGGTATAACAGTGTATTCACATTGAATACAAGTATATTCCATGCAGTTTACATATAGAAGTTAAAACTCATGGTATAACAGTGTATTCACATTGAATACAAGTATATTTGATGCTGTTTACATATAGAAGTAAAAATTCATGGTATAACAGTGTATTCATATTGAATACAAGTATATTTGATGCTGTTTAGAAGTAAAAATTCATGGTATAACAGTGTATTCACATTGAATACAAGTATATTTGAGGCTGTTTACATATTGAAGTAAAAACTCATGGTATAACAGTGTATTCACATTGAATACAAGTATATTTGATTTTGTTTACATATAGAAGTAAAAACTCATGGTATAACAGTGTATTCACATTGAATACAAGTATATTCCATGCAGTTTATATATATAAGTAAAAACTCATGGTATAACAGTGTATTCACATTGAATACAAGTAAATTTGATGCTGTTTACATATAGAAGTAAAAACTCATGGTATAACAGTGTATTCACATTGAATACAAGTATATTTGATGCTGTTTACATATAGAAGTATAAACTCATGGTATAACAGTGTATTCACATTGAATACAAGTATATTTGATGCTGTTTACATATAGAAGTAAAAACTCATGGTATAACAGTGTATTCACAATGAATACAAGTATATTTGATGCAGTATACATATAGAAGTAAAAAATCATGGTATAACCA